>NC_083480.1:1432984-1550920 GCF_030014155.1 Tachysurus vachellii
TCCAAAATTCGGACTTTGCCTTTTTTCACACTTCCAGACGGCCGGCCGGCCGGCGAGAGCCCCCGTTCGTCCCGGTTGAGTCCCAGAGCCGCGGCTGTCGTTCTTTGGAGGTGTCACCTGGTCCACCTTCGCGGCGCCGTAACTCCGTGACGCCAGGCCGCCTGGCCTCGCCAAACTTCACGGGCGGCTCCCACGCGGGCTCCCGCCGACGTGGGCCACGGTGCCCCCGCGCCCAGACCCGGGGGCCTCGAGAAACCGGGCCCCGAATACGGACGGCCGGGACCGGCGGGCTCGCGGCCCCGTGGCGGCCGCCTCGCCGAGCCCAGGCGCGCCAGATTTCACAGGCGCACTCCCGGGGAACCCGCTGGCGCGCTCTGGGGCCGAGATATTGACCCCCGAATTCGGCCGAAACGCGGCCGGCTTTGGGCGCTCGGAGCCCGGCCGAATCTGCCGCCTCTCCCGCGCTCCGGTTCTCCCGACTTTCGCGCGCGCGTGGCGGCCGTCTCGCCGTGCCCAGGCGCGCCAGATTTCTCAGGCGCGCTCCCGGGGCCCGGACGAGTCCGGGGACACCTCCCCCGACCCGCTGGCGCGCTCTGGGGCCGAGATATCGACCCCCGAAATCGGCCGAAACGCTGAAAAAAAAATTTCATTTTGAGTGAACTATCCCTTTAAATATGTGTGTTCGGCGCTGCAAGAAACGACAAGTCTGATGTCATCTGTTTGTCGGCTCTTGCGGCGCTGAATAAAGTTGAGCACATAAAAAAAACTCGAAACAGCTGAACTCGACAAAACTGCTCTGTGTACTGTATGCCTGCGCCTCGTCCATTAATTCAATAGTATATAGCAGAAAAAGTTCTCCCTTACTTCTCAGCGTTAGAAATACAAGGTGTGAACTGACTGAAATGCGTGTCTCACGGTGAAGACTTGAGAGCTCTGTCATATGTAACCTACAAGACAAACATGCGCCTGTCTGCTTTGGCAGACACAGAAGACACCTCATAATGTAGCTGCTCTCTCGCACTTTTACTAAGGTAAACATACTTTCAATATGAGGCCAGGGGTGCGGGTTTTCCTCCTCATTTGATAAGATGAGATTAAGTATGATAACGTGACGAGACTGCACAACTACGTTTGATTGGTGAAACACAGTCACGTGGTAGAGCCTTAGCAGAAGTTTCTCTATCTGTCAAAATTAAACATTAAAATTGATGCGTAGAATACCAAAGAGGTAAAAAGAAAAGTAACGAGATCATTGTAGCCTAATGTAGCGGAGTAAGAGTACAGTTTCTTCTTCACAAATCTACTCAAGTAAAAGTAAAAAGTATAATGATTTAAAACTACTCCTAGAAGTATATTTTTTTCAAAAACTTACTCAAGTAAATGTAACGGAGTAAATGTAACTCGTTACTACCCACCTCTGTCCAACACATGGCGGCTGAACTGGGGGGCTATAAGCAAGCCCACACCAGCCCGCCGCCTCTCACTGTGGGCAACTCCAGAGTAGTAGAGAGTCCAGCCTCTCTCGAGGAGTTGGGTTCCAGAGCCCAAACTGTGCGTGGAGGCGAGCCCAACTATCTCTAGTCGGTATCTCTCACCCTCCCGCACCAGCTCAGGCTCCTTCCCCCCCCAGCGAGGTGACATTCCATGTCCCTAGAGTTAGATTCCGTGTCCGGGGATTGGGTCGCCGAGGCCCCCGCCTTTGACTGCCACCCAATCCACAATGCACCGACCCCTTACGGTTCCTTCTGCAGGTGGTGGGCCCACTGGAGATCAGCCCCACATCGCTCATTTGGACTGAGCCCGGCCGGGCCCCGTGGGGTAAGACCCGGCCACCAGACGCTCGCATGCGAGCCCCAACCCCGGGCCTGGCTCCAGGGTGGGGCCCCGATTGCGCCATACCGGGCGACGTCACGGACCTTGATTTTAATTTCCTCATAAGGGGATATATATATATATATATATACACACACACACACACACACACACACACACACACACACCTACAGTTTTGATATTAGGCTTTTCATTAAGTTATTTATTTCCACTATAACACTTGTGTTCCTGATATTTTTGCATTTAATGAGGCCTTGTTGAATTTATTCTTACAATAGATTCCAGATATGGTCAAGCTACAATTTTCTGACTAGAACTAGACTAAAAATACAGTAATACTTCGAGATATGAGTTTAATTCGTTCCGTGACCTTGCTCGTATCTCAAAGTGCTTGTATCTCAAAGCAATTTTCCCCATTTAAATTAATTGAAATCCAATTAATCTGTTCCAGCTCTCAAAATTCCACTCCAGTTGTTTTATGTGTTTTGAATATGAAAAATGTACAGTACCTGTATTTATAAATGACAAATATTGTATAAAAACATACAGTAATAAAAAAGAATGTTAAAAAAATAAACTGGTTTTACTATAAAGTGTATTATTTACCTTGGAGATCAGACGATTTGTGCTAACGGAAGATGCGCACGGAGGTTGAGGGAGGAGTAAACAGGCGGAGGAATTTTGTCTCGTACGTACACTTTCACTTTCGTTCACTTACCCGCTACTGTACACTCTTAATGCTACTTTACACTTAAATGGAACTTAACTAAACTTCACTAAAATTAATGAACTTAACTAAAATTATCTTAACTGAACTTAATTGCTACAATTTCTGTTTTCTTTACATGAATTTTGCTTCATTTTCTTCATCGCTTTTCTCTTCACTTGTTTTTGCCTTTTTTTGTCACTCTTTCCTCACTAACATCTGCCAGTCGTTTTATTAAAAACCTGTCCAAGGAGGTTTGTTTCTTCCTCCCTTTTAAAATATTCCGGAAATGTGTAAGGCGAGTGTCATTAAACAACGCTGATGCACGACCAGTTGCAACTATTTCTGGAATGTTTGTATCTCACAAGTGGTTGTTTGGGATCTTTGGGAGTGGTCGGCTCGGATGCTCTCAGATCTCAAAAATGTGTTCGTATCTCAAGGCAAAAATTTGGTCGAATCACAGCTCGTATCTCAAAAAATTCATATGTCAATGCACTCGTATCTCAAGGTATCACTGTAAAAAAATTTTAGTCGACTAAAACTTGACTAAGATACCTTGAGTTTTCTTTTGACTAAAACTAGACTAAAATGACGAGACTTTTAGTCGACTAAAACTTGACTAACAAAAAAAGATATGTGAATGACTAAATATGACAAAAACTAACAAGGACAATAGGCACAAGACTAAGACTAAGACTAAATTAAAAATAGTTGACGAAATTAACACTACATTTCACACACTGTCTGAATGTTTTCCCTCATATACGTTTTCGTATACCTTGTGCGTTCCCCTCACTTTATGTGCCCTGCTGATGTGCTTCAACATGTGATTATAGCAACAGCATAGTTTTGAAGGAAACTGTCACCAGTGCTTATAAATGAAGATTTGCAATAATGCTACAGTACTTTAATGTGGTGTAATTAGTAATCAATTACCACCAAGGCCTTACTTGTAACATATGTTTGGTCAGGTGTACCACAGTAATGCTTTCTGCTTGCAAGCTATTGAACTTTTGTGCTGTACTTTTTGTAATGTGTAGATTTGGGACTCGTGAGTCACACAAGGAGGGTGTAAGAGTAAGTAAGCAGTAATCTGTCTGTTACTGTTCTCTGATCACGTGTGTACATAACATTTAATAATAATTATTTGCTGACCATTTTAATATTGAGGACTCTCTGCTGAACATGGAGAAAAAAACACCGCATTAGGAGAAGATGGCAAAAGTCTGATTCAGACTTCCAGTCTACCCTTAAAGATGTGGAGCGTGAGCTCAGAGGCCAACTGATTTGCAAGGCTAGAACTGAATCAGGGGGCACGGTGGCTTAGTGGTTAGCATGTTCGCCTCACACCTCCAGGGTTGGGGTTCGATTCCCGTCTCCGCCTTGTGTGTGTGGAGTTTGCATGTTCTCCCCGTGCCTTGGGGGTTTCCTCCGGGTACTCCGGTTTCCTCCCCCGTCCAAAGACATGTATGGTAGGTTGATTGGCATCTCTGGAAAATTGTCCCTAGTGTGTGAGTGCGTGAGTGAATGAGAGTGTGTGTGCCCTGCGATGGGTTGGCACTCCGTCCAGGGTGTATCCTGCCTTGATGCCCGATGACGCCTGAGATAGGCACAGGCTCCCCGTGACCCGAGGTAGTTCGGATAAGCGGTAGAAAATGAATGAATGAATGAATGTATTCTATTGGTTTTTTTTGTTTTACGTTATTTTCTATAAAGGACTTTTATTTTGATGTTGAGTCCTCGAGGAGGAGGATGTAATGTGAAGGGGAGGAGCTTGAGGGGAGTGTGTGTTCGGGCACGAAGTGAGGTGTTGTTTTTTTCCAGTTCTAATCCTCTGCTCAATAAAAGTTATTAGCCGGTAATATTTCAAGTCCATCGTCCTTATTGAAATCTACGGACGCGTATTGCATTCACTTGACTAAAAAAAATCTACTCTGTTTTTCTGAATTAATGACTTAATTATCTCAGAATTATGAGATAATTTTTCAGGAAAAAAATTTTTTTGCTCTGTTTTTCTGAATTAACGACTTAATTATCTCAAAATTATGAGATAATTTTTCAGGAAAAAAAGTTTTTTGCTGTTTTTCTGAATTAACGACTTAATTATCTCAAAATTATGAGATAATTTTTCAGGGAAAAACATTTTTTGCTCTGTTTTTCTGAATTAACGACTTAATTGTCTCAAAATTATGAGATAATTTTTCATGAATAAAAATTTTTTTGCTCTGTTTTTCTGAATTAACGACTTAATGTGGATTGCATGGAAGTAAACATGTCCCGCCTTTCAAGTTTAATCCGGTTTTATTTTACTTTGGATTTGAGACATTGGGAGATACTGCTGTCTTTAAGTAATATAAATGGTATTGTTATTAGTGCGTCAACTTTGCGCAGACACCTCAAGACTTTGCGCCTGTTCAGACGAAAAGAACATTCTGATCTGCTTGACGTTGCTGTGTGTCTCTAGGATCAGTTGAACCGATATGGTATGCTTCACGGTAGCTGTATCACCATTCGTAAAAACCCGTCGATTGCACCATTGATGCAGATCCCATATGGTTTGAGTTTATCATATGAATCAACATGCCATAAAATATTCAGGCCTGGATTATGATACAAACGTCGCCGAAGACGATTCCGGCGCCTCAGTTGCACTCCATGGGGATCCAGTATTTTCAACAATTGCCTGATTGTCTCTTGTGTCACCACATAGCCAGCTTGAATGCATTTCAGATGCATCGTCTTATATCCGTGAAGCATACCATATCGGTTCAACTGATTAAACTTGAAAGGCGGGACATGTTTACTTCCATGCAATCCACATTAAGTCGTTAATTCAGAAAAACAGAGCAAAAAACTTTTTATTCATGAAAAATTATCTCATAATTTTGAGATAATTAAGTCGTTAATTCAGAAAAACAGAGCAAAATTTTTTTCCTGAAAAATTCTCATAATTTTGAGATAATTAAGTCGTTAATTCAGAAAAACAGAGCAAAAAATTTTTTTTCCTGAAAAATTCTCTCATAATTCTGAGATAATTAAGTCGTTAATTCAGAAAAACAAAGTAGATTTTTTTTACTCAAGTGAATGCAATACGCTTCCGTAGAAATCAACCCATGAACAGTTAAACCCCACGCCTTACATATTTATTGGTGGCAGCGGTGGTGGTTTTCTGCATCTTTGGAGCAGTTGCTGTTGGACTGGTATGGTGACAAAGACGAAAATATATGCTAATCGCTGCCTATTCTTCATATATGCTGGATCGGTTGTTGTACGGGTTATTTCTGACTGAAACGCTTTTTGCTTAATGTGCAGCATTTTCAATTACATGGACTGTATTCTGACGGACTACATTTATAACTTTGGAGCAGCTTTATTGTTTTCACCATCGTGTGAGTTTTATTTTCATGTTTAGTTATTTGCTTATTTCGTTTTATATTGGTGAAAGAGAGTAAAATGCCTGCTTCTCGGCGGTTCGAAGTTGGCTCTTTGCCAGGATTTGACGGCGCTCACATTTTCTGAAACGTGTGCGCGTTGCTCCCTCCTGTGGCGAACTTCAGTAACTGCACATAGCCCAAAAACAAAAGGAGAAAGCACTGAGACTTAAAAAATAGACTTCTTCTATGTGTTCATCTACATTATTTGCATACTACAAAGGTCATAGTATCAGCCTAACTGGCAAATAATCTTTATCAATAAAAGACTGGACTGAACTGGTACAACGCTGCATTGGCAACACTTTTTTTCAAACATGGCAGAAGACAATGTAATAACTCCACAAGTGCACTTCAGAGCTGTTTTACCTCCAGACTTCACTGGGGATGGCAATGAAAGTTTTTCTCAATGGGCTCGTCGTTTTCAAGTATGCTGCGAGACCTCAGGTATGGACAAACCTCAGCTGGCCAAAGTACTTCCTTCAAGATTGGCAGGTGCTGCATTCAGTTATTGGGATAGTTCGTCAGATGACATAAAATCTGATTATGAACGTACATGTAGCAAAATGGCTGCAGTTTTTGACCAAAAACAGTTACTAAGAACTTTTCAAACGTACTTGAATGCCAGACCGCGTCTGAGTAATGAGCCATTAGAAGTATATGCTGCTGAACTGACCCACCTTGTTCACCAAGCTTTTCCGGATTATGGACAATCTGCCATTAAAGGTGATATTTTGCGACGTTTTATAGCTGGACTGGAACCTGCATTGCAAACTAAGCTGTACGAGTTTGGTGTTGCTACAATTGATGATGCAATTAAAGTAGCTGGTAGGTGTGAGAGGGCACGTTCCACAGCCACTGAGCCTTCTCCTCTGCCGACATCCTCTGCACCTCAGCCTGCCGTGGTACTGTAGGAGAAAACCGACTCCAACCTACATTGGCCCAGGCTAGCTCCTGCAATCTGACTATAAGTTTAAACAACTGTTCTAAGTAAAAATTCAAAGAAGAAATGATCAGCCAAACTCACGAAGACTGGATTCAGTTGAGGTAGGTTTATTGACAGTCGTATAGACAGCAATTAACCAGCTGGTACCAGGGATACAAGTTTGTCCAGTAGACGATACTTGCACCGAAGCACTGCTGATTGCAACAAGCTTATATACAGTTCTGACATGCCCCCCCCTTTTTGCCATACCCCCTTCGTTATCCAATCATAATTCCGCTCACGTACACAGTTTCGCCCGCTTCAGAAATTACCATTATTTCCACATTGGAAAGTTTTGCCCGTGCTCTAGGCCCTCTCAATTTTCTATTATTTCCATCCGGAGGGCCCCAGTCTCATGGACTTTGGACCTACGTCATCAGGCCATGGAGTTTATAAGTTGGTTTCATGTGCTTTTTGACTTATTCTCTTTTTCTGGGGTCTTTTTCAACACAACTCAACATAACACACTTATTCATGGGTATGTATGGATTTTCCTTGTACTCTAGCACTTTTTCTCTTCTATATGATTAAAACCTGCTCTTCTACTGTTCAGTCTCTGTGAAGATGGTGTGCAGTGGTCATTGGTTTACTCATTACCCCAATGGCCATGTATTGCATATGCTTACTAAGGCCCTGCTTGTGGTGTGTTCTAGCTTCAATCTCTGCATGGGTCGCACACCTTCTGGATGAAACCGACCTTTCCACACCTTCACCTACTGCTGATCTTTTTACTGAGGTCATTACTCATTATATCCAGGATATGGGGAGTCGTGGTCGACCCAGCGACACGTCTGCTGTTAAGGGGGTTGATGTCTCAACACAGACTGCTACAGTTGTTACCAAGTCTACTCAGACTCTTCCACCTCCATCTACACATACTCAGGCTACTCAAGCTCCATGGCGTGTCAATAAAAGGACTCAACACCCTCCTCGCTATGCTGTCAAACCTTTTTATGTTAAGAAGTGACTCCTTATGATTGTGCATTTCTTTATTAAAACCCTTCTGCTCAGTTCTTCCTCAATGCTGTGTGCGCGTGTCTTTTTCTGCCTGTGTGTGTGTGTGTGAGTTGGTTTCTGTGTATTCTTAGCCTATAGGGGTGGTTAATCAATCACTGACCCCGACGACCTGCTTGCTTCCTGACCTATGCACAGTATAACACTTGACTCTTGATGCACGTTTTTCTCATCTCATCTTTCCCCTGGGCCGTGGTGTATCTTTATCTTATAAAAAATCCCACAGTACACAGCCTCACAACTGAGTCTGCCAATATGCATGCAGCGCAGCTCAGTGACCTCCATCTGAAAGTAGACATTTTTTTTATTAGCCGGTAATATTTCAAGTCCATCGTATTTATTGAAATCAACCCATGAACAGTTAAACCCCATGCCTTACACTAACTTTGCTTCAGATTGGCAGGGCATTGCCATTAGACTCTCCAAGCAGGTAGCCAGCTCCAACAAGAGGCTGAGACAGGCAATAAAAGAATACAACAGCATTCAATGGTCCCCGCAGATGAGCATCTTCCCTGTGACAATTGATTTTCAGGAAGCATGTGATCCCTCTTGGCATGTCTACTTGTGCTTTGATAACACTGTAAGTATAGTTACTTAACCCTAGTAACCACACAGCAGTCACTCTGGTAACCATCTGACAAACTAACTACCAGCCAATCATATTAGAAACCACCTGGTAACATGACATAGCACTTTGTTTTCTTTTGTCTTCTTCTAGCATGAAGAAGATGTTTTGAGGAGTCTAAAAAGGCGAGGGATTGATGCCTTACATATGAAGACTCGGGCAGCTGAGGAAAAGCGTATGCTTTATCAGGAAATGAGAAGTGTAACTGAACACCTCCATCAGCAGCATGCCTTTCTGTGCTCTGCCATCAAAGACACTGAGCAGCCTGGTGCAAAAGCTGCTCTCATTCTCAGTCTCCAACAGCTGGAAAGAAAACAACATCAAGCCATTGTGATGTTTCACCCACATGTACCAGACATTGTTCCTGCAGACAACCCCCACTTGTGTCAGGCCCTCCCCATGCCAAGCATACAGACACTGGTATACAATGATGATAGTGATAATGATGACAATGAGGATAAATATGATAACTAGCACCGCAAATTTATTTTTTAAATTGTATGATATTGTATTCTGTAAAAAGAATAATATAAAATGTATAGTATATGTTGCAGCAGATCATAGAAACCTTTCATGGTGGTATAATATAATGTTCGCCTTACTTGGGCAAAAGTGATGTTTTACTAGGTCTGATCTATTTTAAAGCTTAGGTACTGTTTTTAAGCACACATATTGCCACTAGTCTGTGTGAGGACAAAATTGTGTTTACCATTGTGATGTTACTTTTTTACTGTAATGTACAAATGTGGTCAATGTGTGTGAGGTGTGTTGTTTTTTGTGAGCTCACCAAACCACATCCCCTTTGACTAAGTTGAAATGACAAAGTATTGAATCTTGAATCCTGTGAAACAAATATTGTATAAGTTTGTAAAAAATAAAATGTTTTAAACAATGAGTTATAGTCATGTTTTCAGCCATTGTCACAGCACACTTGAGAGGTCAATGAAAAGTGATTAACTTAATAAATGACTTGTACGATGATTTTACAGTCATAATCCACAAGACAGTGTGTCACATACAGTAGGTTCTTACATAACCGTTATTGGCTTGAAATGCTCCTGAACTAAGTTTATGTGGATTAATACTTTTTTCTCTTCCCATTGGCTGCTTTTATTTTATTTTTACATTCTTTGTTCATTGAATTTATATTACATTTAGTTTTATATAGTTCATTGCTATGGTGGTTGCTATTGACGCAGCTATCACTGAAACCATCTAGCCAGAACCACTGTTTCCATCCGAATTCTACCCCAAACCTAACCCTAAATCACGTAGCTGTATCCCATCTAGCCAAAAACACTTTCGGCTAAAATATCTTAAACAACAATTTATTTACATTTGCTTAACGTAGATCATCTAGATGCAGTATAATTAATAGTTTGGCTGAACTAGCTGTTGATATATTCAGTTGATATATGTTTTACAGCCCTACTTTGCAAACGAGAAAAACTACAATTTTAGTGCTGATTTGTGTCATAATTGTGTCTAATTATAAGCCTTCAAAAATGCACCAATGTGATGGTTCAAAGGTCAGTATTTCAAAGCAGGAGCCATGTAGATTCTTTATACTGACATATGTTATTTTCCAGGTCAAGACCTTTCTAACGATGTATTTGGCTTAGCTCTACAACAAACTTTTCATGTTCTCATTTCAACGTTCACACGCCATCTCAGGTGTAGTTTCAGAGAGCACTTTGAAGGCTCAGTAGGGTTAGGGTTAGATAAAATAAAGCTTTTAGTTTGTTTATTTGTTTCTGGCTGTGTAAACAGACTCCACACCTTGAGGAATACCTGGACAGTGGTCCACACACAAACTGTGCATTTCTGTTTGGGCTTGTATGCATAGGCTATTTATGTTAATGCTGCTATGATCATTAAAACCAACATTAGAATACCATTAATAAATAAGACCCTAGTTTGATGGGTAGTCGTCTCCGATTGTAGGCTACTTGTAGTAGATGACTATTAGGCCTATTGGTTGCCAAAACCTAATGTAGATTAGCAAACATTATACTTAATGTTTGCTACATTATACATAATGTATGCTCTCTTGCATCTTCTGTAGCCTATTTATTTCTGTTAAATGCTCTACTAAAAATGGCAAACAGGCCTATTTAGTTTATCCATTAGAGTACCATTTCCCTCCTTCCAAAACCTGTCACTGTGAGAAAGTAAATGCTTCAGCTATGTGTGCCAAATCCAGTATGATGCCTCTGTATTGTTTTCCTTCTTGTCCAGGTTTCTAAGCACAAAGACAGGCCTGAGCAGTATGCAAACTATACCGTGAATGTCTATGGATCGGGTGTGTCCGGTCATAAAAATTCTGCCCACATAAAAAAGTACTAACGTAATTTATAGTAAATACCAATACTATAGTATATTTGTAGTATACAGTATATATTATTTAAAACTTTGTTAATGAATGCTACAGCATACTGTAGAGCAGGGGTGGCCAACCAGTCAGAGACCAAGAGCCACATTTTTTACTGTGTTACCGCAAAGAGCCACATCATACACATGGGCAGACATGAACATCACCTTTTTTCCTTGCCATTTTGAGAGCAAACTTGACACAAATTGTTTACTCAAATGATCTTGCTCCTACTGGGAAACTTTGAGGTATTTTCATCAAACTCACATGTGCATTTGACGAAAATAGCGTATTGAACTCAAGCGAAGCAAACACGCACATTAAAAAGACACAAATACAAACTTCGATATGAACAGCATGAGCCGCATGAAACCGGTAGTGATGGAAAGTTCAGTTCTTTTCCGCGAACCGGTTCTTTCGGACAGTTCGTTTTAATGAACCGGTTCAATAATCCAATTCACCAATTCTTTTACGTCCTGACGTAATTCACAATGACGCAATGGCGTAAATTCCTTCATCCCGCCGCTGCCGGCAGATATTAATACAATCAATTTAACACATTTGAAAAGTTCTTTGTAATCATAACTTTAGTTGAATACGTTTCTTACACTTAAGTTTTGCAACTAAAACACCCAGTACAGGCATTGATTTGCAAACGTGGGTGTTTTACGTGTCTTAAAGATATAAAGTTAATAAACTAATCATCAACTTACAAAAACTTACAAAAAAAAAGCATAATTTTGAAATGTTTCTTTCGCTCCATCAGTTGTTTCAAAAACTAATGCGACTGAGTTAAACACTCATACGTTAATAAGACATTAAATCATAACCATTTACATTTGTTACTGTATCAGTTCAGCGTCTGAAAGAAACAGTTCTCAGTTCTGTACCTATGATTCGCTTTATCGGTTCAGTGATTCATGCGCAGTATCAACAGCCCGAGCTCACAGTTCTCTCAGCACAACATGTCTCAGTTCAGTGTACAGGAGTTACATATACTCCGGGATATTAGTTTATTTAGAGTCGGAGGGGCTGTCAGGCATGACCGAAAGTGAGTAACTTTAGTAACTTGTGGATCAGCGCTGACTCAAGATGCGAACTGTTTAAAACGAATCAGTCCGATTTGGTGAACTGGTTCATCCAGTTCACTAAAAAGAACCGGTTCAAAAGAACGATTCGTTCACGGACTGGCCATCACTAGAAACCGGGCAAAGAGCCGCATGTGGCACAGGAGCCGCAGGTTGGCCACCCCTGCTGTAGAGTAATAATTACACTCTAAAAACAGATGGGTTAAAACAACACAGTGTTATTTTGGGAACAACACACTAAATTCATCTGTTTTATTACTGGAACACCACATTTTGTGTTACTTGTGTTGTCACTTTGATTAATTTTAACACAAAATGACACATAATGTGAAATTACCTAATCATTCCAAAAAATGCCTTACAAATGAGCATAGCCAGTTTTTTAACTCATGATGGGTTTCTGGTCTCAAATTTTTTTGTATTATTTTCAATTCATATATAAATATATATATTTCTGTCATGACGGTTCTCATAACATTAAATGTGGTAATAGAGATTTGCTTCAAATTTATCTGTATGATGGAGGAAAATAACTTTGATAAAGCAGATACATATAACATTATCCTCATCATCGTTCATAGAAACCATTATATTTAAAGTTTAAAAATTAAGTAGTACTGTTCAACTGTATATCAAAGTATCTACAAGTATCACTACTGCTCTGACATAAACCAACTTTTCGATATCCATTTTGCCAAATATCTCTCAGTGACAGCAAGACTGCGAAAAAGAAGTGAAAGTTTTGTGAAGTATCTAATCATAACATGAAATCGAACTGTGACTCACTGTATTGAAAAGTATGGTGGGGTCCTTGCCAACACCCAACCCTACTGAACCATTGATAAAAGATGAAACAATAGGCTACTTATAATTTACAACCTGTGGACTAAATTCAGTAGATATTAACTGGTCCCCATATATCCCAGGTAAAGGGGACCACACTTATGGTGCCAACAAAGGACAACAATAAATAAAAATTAGAGTGAATGAAAAATCGATTTTATTCTGTGTAAACATCACAATAAATTTGCAAGAACAAGATTAAATGGAACTTAATACATTTATTAAAAAAAACGTGTGTGTGTTTGTAGGAATGGGGTCATGAACAAAGTAAAAACAACTCAAACAAGTTGGAACATACATCTTGTGTAATCTTTGAGTAAAAACAACTCAAACATACATAGAACATACATCTTGTTTCCTATCACTGATGCAGCGCTTCATGGTGTTTGCATGGTGTCTTGACACTGGCATTTAAGGCACATGTTTTTTTTTAAACCACATGCAGTGTGTGACCATGATTGGCACACTGTGCACTGTGACCATGAACGTCACTTCTTTGAAGCATTCTTCTTCCTGTCATCGAAATGGACGTGGCAGACACAGCACAAATTGCCTCCATCTATCAAATAAAAAACAAATATTTTTAAGTCAAGCCAGTTAGTTGAAATTATACTCATGAGCATATTTAAAGTAACATTTCAAAGGCAGTTTATTCATTTGTAAGCATTGCCAAATTAAAATGTGGATATTGCATATACCCATCTTGCTGACGCTCAATCATAAGATACAAGCAGGTCAACAAAGAAGAATTCCTGGGGCCCATTTCAGAAAGCGGCATTAGTGTAACCCTAAAACAAGGAAAACTCTGGGTTTACCATTTCAGGAATTTATGTAAATCAAACCTGATTCAGACGTGTAACTCAATTTTCAAAAATCTCACCACCACTTTGTTCTTCAGCTCTACTTCACACACGATGGCTATAGTAGTGGCTGTTTCTGAGGACTGTTTTTCCAGCTCTGTACCTAAAGAACATAAAACAGAACACAATAACAACTTTCTTAATACAAAATCTGAACAAAGGTCTACTTGGCCTGGTCTACTATGAGGAAGAGCTTATTATTCTCAATGGGATGTAAAAATCACCACAATTTGAAAAGATACCTTCATCCGCAGTAATCACGATGGCTACAGTAGTGGCTGTTTCTGAGGACTGTTTTTCCAGCTCTGTACCTAAAGAACATAAAACACAACACAATAACAACTTTCTTAATACAAAATCTGAATATAAATTACAAATTCATAATGCAATTTGTCAGTATTTATGCTGTCAATAGTTAATTAGTAAATTGTAGATTAAAAATAGATACAGTACCATTCATTGTTTGCATCTAAATCTCAACAGCCAATTCAAAGTGTAAAAATACCATTTTCACACATGGCCTCTAATATTTCTTCTGCTGACTGTGTCTGGACAACATCTGCTGTGTCTGTTGAAGATATTAAACTATCACACACAGATTTCATCTTTTGATTTCATTTCATTATTTCAATAATGTGTACAGTGGTCAAATGTGCAGTGTAATGACCACTATTACATATCTAGTAAACTATGCTTCTTAAGTTTAATGTTATATATTTATTAAAAGATAAAATAAAAACAACTCCGCATATCTTCTGCATCCATGGCCTCTGACATTCCTTCTGCTGTGTCAGTGGAGTTGCATTGTGCTGCATCTGATTGATATGTTTAGGAAAAAAAGAAACACTTAGTAGCATAACAAATAACTGGTCTTCCTGCATTACAGAAAAATCACACAGCAGTATTAATGAAGGAATATAATTAACAGGAATTTTATACATAGTATTCAAGCATTGCCAAGGGCCATCACAACCACTATTCAAATTCAACTAAACAGCTATAGGATATTCTGGAGAGGTGCCTTTTTAGAAAATGTGTTGCACTATAATGAGGAAACTCCAACTGAGAAATAGTGTCACATGACTCACATCCCTTACAAACTGTCATAGATTCAGGTTATAGATTCTGTATGTGTCTGTTTCAATTGAATTACATTTAATTTTTATAGCGCCAATTCATAACAAAGTTACCTCACAGCACTTTTCAAACAGAGTAGGTCTAGACCATACTCTTTATATTATTAGGCTACACAGAAAAACAGGTACATGAAGATACAAAACTTGTCATTGGGGCAGTACATTTTCAAAGAGTACACTTTTGTACCTAAAAGGTATACATTGGTACCTCCAAGCTACATGCTGGTACCTCAGAGGTACATACTGGTACCTCATACTGTAGGTACATACTGTATCTGTACCTAAATGGTACATTTTAGGACCCTTTTAAAAGGTAGTTTACCAGTGACAAAAAGGTACAACATTTGTACCTTTTTTTTTTTTAAAAGTGCAGTGGCAACTTCCTTTTAATAGGCAGCAACCTCAAGCAGATATATGGACCTACAACATTTTGTTTTGTTGTTTTTTGTTTTTCTCTCTCTCGTTTTTTCCCCCTTCCATTTTTCTCTCATTTTTTTTTTATTTTGTTTTATTTTTTTTTTATTTATTTTTTTTTTCTTTCGATTTCAAATCCGGATTATAATATTATACAACCTGGATCAGCTCGAAGAATATATCGACGCGCACTTCAACACACTCTGCTGCACCATGAACAGGGACAAACCAGATCACAACAAAAAAAGTAAAGGTAACTCCACTCCAAACTCCAAGAGACCTCGTCCCGATTCACCTTTCAGCTCAAGTACAACACCATCCACATCACCCAAACCGCCGTGCTGCACTGAGGTAAGCGATATTTTGCTATCAATCGAAAATAAACTCACCGGACTTGATACCAGGATTGCACTCATAGAAGTCATACACAAGGAATTCCAAGAATTACGGTACAGCTTAGAATTCAGCCAAGAACAGATAGACACTCTCACTAAAGAAAATAACTTTTTAAAGGACTCCGTGCAAGCACTTACCGTTCAATTCACTTCCGTTGTCGCTGAAAACAAAACCATGAAAGAAAACATTTTGGACTTGCAATCGCGCAGCATGAGGGACAATTTCGTTTTTACAGGCATCCCGGAACAAACTCCAGACGACCCCGAAAAATCAGTCAAGGATTTCATGATAAAACAACTCAAATTACCGGCGGAAACAGTACAGAGCATCACCTTTCACCGAGTTCACCGTATTAGATCAAAAAACAACAACAACCGACCACGAGCGATCATTGCAAAATTCAAACACTATAAACACAAAGAACTGGTTCAGAGGCAAGGCAAACAACTCAAAGGCACAAACTATGGACTCAATGATCAATATCCAAAGGTCATTCTCGAACGCCGGAAACAACTCTTCCCAATCCGAAAACAAAAAATAAATGAAGGAAAAAAGGCAGTCATTACAGTGGACAAATTATACATAGATGGACAACTATATCGTGATAAGGACATTACTCCCTGGCTTTTCTGAACACGTCACTTTCATTCCTGAGTCAATAACTGCCATAATCACTAAAACATGTCATCTATCACTTTTGTAACCTGGAACGTTCGTGGATTTGGTTCTCAGACAAAGAAGGTCAAAGTTTTTAATCATTTAAATAAATTACAAGCCGACATATGTCTCCTGCAAGAAACACATCTATCAGAATCAGATTATAACAAAATTAAATCATCAAATTACAGTCATTTATTTTCGGCTCACTACAACACAAAACAAAGAGGAGTATGCATTCTAATAAATAAAAAAATCTCTTTTATTCATAACACCACTATTACAGACCCTGAAGGACGATTCATTATTATAAACATCTCCATTAATAATAGCCCGGTCACAATTGGCAACTTGTATGGCCCAAACACAGATGACCCATCCTTTTTCCAGACCTTTTTCTCTTCAATTTCAAATTTTTCTAATTGTCCAGTTATAATTGCAGGTGATTTCAATACAGTTCTAGATCCAACAATAGATAGATGTAATAGTTTAGGCAATAAACGCATTTGGAAATCTGCAGAAACCATAAAACAGTTCATGAGTGATTTTGGTCTTGGCGATAGTTGGCGTCTACAGCATCCTAACAGTAAAGAATACTCATTTTTCTCACCAGTACACCACTCATATTCCCGCATTGACTTCTTTCTTACCAGTAATTCTATCATATCAAATATTTCTGAATCAAAGATTCATCCAATAGCCATCAGTGATCATGCCCCGGTAACATTAAAATGGAACACAACCAGTCAACATAAACCCAGTACCAGATGGCGATTTAACATATCCCTTCTGAAAGATCATGATTTTGACAGCTATTTCAAAAGAGAGTGGGCATGCTTTCTAGAGATGAATGACTCCCCGGAAACATCTCCATCTCTTCAGTGGGAAACAGGAAAAGCAGTACTAAGAGGAAAAATAATTTCATTCTCAGTTTACAAAAAAAGGAAAGAAAGGGATGAACAAGTAGAATTGGAACAAAAAATTAAACAACTAGAAGACATTAACATAAATAACCCAACAGAAGAAACACAGGATTCATTAAGAAAATATAAACTCAAATTGAACGAATTAATCAATAAACACACACAATACCTAATTCATAGACTACGACAAGAAAACTTCCATCATAATAACAAATCTGGTAAATATTTGGCAAATCAAATCAAACAAAATAAGGAAAAAGCTACAATACCAGTGATTGTAGACACATCAGGGAAATCCACCAACTCACCAGAAGAAATAAATCAAATCTTTCAAAATCTTTATAGTAAATTATATTCCTCCAATAAAGACCCAGATCAGAAAGACATTGACTCATTCCTCAACAATATCAACCTGCCTCAACTCAGTAAACATGAAATACATACTCTTGAATCTCCCTTATCAGAATATGAACTTTTTAATGCCCTCAAACTCATGCCAAACAACAAAGCACCAGGCCCCGATGGATTCCCTGCTGAGTTCTACAAACACTTTTGGTCCATTTTATCACCACTTTTTGTCCGTATGATTACTGAATCAAAACAAAAATCAAAATTTCCAGATACTATGAACACAGCCACAATTTCACTCCTTCTTAAACCAAATAAAGACCCAACATTACCATCAAGTTATCGCCCGATTTCCCTAATCAATGTAGACGTTAAAATCATCGCCAAAGCACTAGCTCATAGAATAGAAAAAGTCACACCATCTATAATCCATCCAGATCAAACCGGTTTCATCAAAGGTAGACTTTCATCCAACAACACACGCAGACTTTTTAACTTGATGCATTATTCATCAACTCAAAAAAACAAAACCATCATAGTTACTCTTGACGCAGAAAAAGCTTTTGATAGGGTCAATTGGAAATTCCTGTTTTCCACATTAGAGAGGTTTCGTTTTGGGGAGTCATTCATTAATTGGATCAAAATTCTGTATACATCACCTTCAGCCACTGTCATCACCAATGGACTAACATCACATATCTTCACGCTGCAACGGGGGACTAGACAAGGATGCCCACTCTCTCCTTCATTATTTACCATTTTCATTGAGCCACTAGCAGCAGCTATCCGTCAAAATAGCTACATTAAAGGAATTCAAACACTAAACATGCACCACAAAATTAGTCTTTACGCTGATGATATATTACTATATTTACAAGACCCCTCATCTTCATTACAAGAAACGATTAAACTCATTGATTCATTCTCAAATATCTCTGAATACTCGATCAACTGGAGTAAATCAGCCATACTTTCATTACATTCCAACAGCTTGGATGTAACATCCCAGACATCACCTATTCCTTTGTGCACCAACTATATCACATACTTGGGCATTAATGTTTCCCCCAGGCTGTCAGAGCTGTTTGGACTCAACTTTACTTCATTACTTAAAACAATAAACGATGACCTTCATCGCTGGATGAATTTACCACTATCCATTATGGGCAGAATATCAGTAATTAAAATGACTATACTTCCTAAATTAAACTATTTATTTACAATGACTCCAGCACTACCCACCCTCACCTGGTTTAAATCACTAGATTCAATCGTCACTAAATTCTATTGGAAAAATAAGACTCCAAGAATTAAACTGACTACACTACAGAAACCAAAAACACAAGGAGGACTGGAAGCACCACATTTCTACCACTACTTTTTGGCCAATCAGCTCCAAAACATATACAAATGGATTCATCCTAACCCATCAGAAAGCACATGGATAGATGTTGAACAGTCAATTTGCAAAGAGATGAACATTTCAGAATTACCTTTCTATAGTCAGACAATCAAAAAGCATCACTGTTTTAAATCACCAACAATAGCCACAGCTCTGACAGCCTGGTGGAAATTTCATCAAATCACAAACACCCCTCTTGCACCATCTAAATACACCCCGATCTGGAATAACCCAGATTTTATAGTTAATAAGAAGCCACTAAACTTACGCACATGGGTAGATAAGGGCATCACACAACTTCAACACATCCTCCTTAATAACAACTTGGCACCATTTTCCCACTTGGTCCAGAAATACGGCATTGGGAATAATTGTTTTTTGGAATATTTACAAATCAAATCATCTATTCAATCAAAAATCGACACTCAGACAATTAATCTAGACCTTTCGCCTCCAATTTCAGAACTAATTAATATAACCTCACCAAAAAAACTACTCTCCAAAATATATAAAATAATATCCAAATCAGACAACACATTAAGCCTACCCAATGCTAAATGGGAATCAGACTTATCCATTGCTCCCAATGCCGCTTTCTGGACACAAATCTGCAAAAATATCTACTTCATGACAAAAAATGCCAACTTACAACTTATACAGTATAAAGTACTTCATAGATTTCACCTAACTGGACAGAAATTATTTAAAATGGGTTTTACTTCAGAAACATGCTCACATTGCACACAAAATACCTCAGACACCTATTTACACGCTATTTGGCTTTGCACCTCAGTTAAAAAATTCTGGGAAAATGTTATTGACTCACTATCCAACCTTATGGGGTGTCGCATCCCGCTATCTCCCTCCCTCTGTATATTAGGTGACGTATCCATAATCAATTTAAACAGTACAAACAGTCAATTACTCCTAGTGGCTCTAACTATCGCCAAGAAAACTATACTCATGAACTGGAAATCAAGGAACACCATACACATTATAACTTGGAAAAATTTATTAATAGAGTACATCTCCGGGGGGCACGGTGGCTTAGTGGTTAGCACGTTCGCCTCACACCTCCAGGGTCGGGGTTCGATTCCCGCCTCCACCTTGTGTGTGTGGAGTTTGCATGTTCTCCCCGTGCCTCGGGGGTTTCCTCCGGGTACTCCGGTTTCCTCCCCCGGTCCAAAGACATGCATGGTAGGTTGATTGGCATCTCTGGAAAATTGTCCCTAGTGTGTGAATGAGTGTGTGTGTGTGCCCTGCGATGGGTTGGCACTCCGTCCAGGGTGTATCCTGCCTTGATGCCCGATGACGCCTGAGATAGGCACAGGCTCCCCGTGACCCGAGGTAGTTCGGATAAGCGGTAGAAAATGAATGAATGAATGAGTACATCTCCATGGAAAACTTGTCCACCTCCATTCAAAATAGTACATCAGAATTACACCCTTCTTGGTCATCCCTCTTTAACTTCAAACAGTCATGAATCCAGTGACCTTCTTTGTCTGAAGCCATCCTCAATGAAACACCATCAATAATCCCATCAATAATCACACATGATTGGGAGGAGGGGGGTCAGGAAGAGACAGCTACACAGACTAATATCAAATATAAATAAAATACTTATAAGATTATATTTAAATCTCTCTCTCTCTCTCTCTTTTTCGCTGCTTCTGGACCCTGGTTGGATGTGGCATACTATGTGGCATACCATGGCATGTGCAGTTCTGATTAGTTGTGGGTGGGTGTGATGAGGGGCTGGGGGCATTGGGCTTTCGCCCTCCAGCTTGTACTTATGCCTGAGATTTCTTATCTCCGGTTGGCCCATCACTTGTCTCGCTGTTTTAATGCATCACATATTAGATGAGGTGTGCACACATTCATTTGGAGCATAATAAAAAATATATATATTTTATATATTTATAAATATATATATAAAAACTCACACATAGGGTAAGTGTGGCGCGAGCATGGCGGCCTGGGCTTTGCACTGGGCTGGTTCCATGCTACACGCCATTCTTTTTTAATGCATCATACACTAGTTGACATAAACATATCATGATTATAACAATAAAAGCCAAAAAAAAAAAAAAAAAACACACACAAACAGGGTAAGCGGGGCATGTGTGGGACGGCTGGGGATGGGGATGGATTTTGGGACCCTGGACCTGGCAGCACCACACTTTGATAGCCCGTTGTAATATGACGCTGGCGGGGGTCTATACTATGCCATGGCCATGAGGGGTATCAGAAGCAGCTCTATAATACCTAATCATTAATAGCCGTATCAATATTACCGTTGTTATTATTATTATTATTATTATTATTATTATTATTATTATTATTATTATTATTATCGTTGCTATTATAAGTACTACTATTATCATTACTATTAATGGCTGCATCAGCATTATTATTGCTATTTGTCTTTTTGCATTATTAAATGCTATTTGCATTATTATTTCTATTTGTCCTCTTCCTGATCCTTTAACCTCCCCTTCACTCTGGAGGAAATGAGTATATTTGTAAATATGTTTTATTATTACTACTACTGCTAATACTATATTACTATTTCTTATTAATTGGGTTTTTCATTATAATTATTATTATTATTTTTTTTTTTTGTGTGATACTATTACTATCTTTATCATTATTATTGTCATTATAATTATTATTATTTAAATTAATATATATATATATTCCTCTTTGATTTTTATATATATAAAATATGTATATATACGTATACAGTTTATATTTGTTGTACTTCCCTACATGCTCCTTCATTCATATATCTCCACTCCCACACCCAGTTACACTTACAGTTTTACACAAACACACACACACACGCACGTTTTGTTTCGTTGGTCTTAGTATTTGTATTTTGCATCTAATTTCTCTTCTGTAAATATTGTAATTGTCTGTTTGCATAATTAAAAAAAAAAAAAAAAAAAAAAAACAGATATATGGTTCAGAATGGGCAGCCATTTGCCTCGACTGGTTGGGGCGAAGGGACAGAGAGAAATGCAATGGCCCACACTCTAAAAATGGCTGGGTTATTTTTTACGCATGTTGGGTAAATATTGGACAGAACACACCGCTGGGTTAACATTGACCCAATGCTGGGTTGTTTTAACCCAACTACTGGTTGCATAACAACAACCCAACATTGGGTCATTTTTAACCCAGCATGTGTTCTGTCCAATATTTACCCATTATGGGTCAAAAAGAACCCAGCCATTTTTTAGAGCCATTTTAGAGTAACAAGAAACCTTTTTTTTAATAAATATTGCTACGCCCCCACCTCTTTTTGGTCGGTCAGACCTATATACATTATAACCATTGATATAAATCTCCTTATCTAAAACTGATTTGCTTAGCCAAGTTTCAGTTAGAACAATTATATCCGCATCAGTGGACTGTGCCCAGATACGAACCATATCCATTTTAGAGATTAAACTCCGAACATTCAAATGAATAAAACCAAGTCCGCACCTTGATTTAAAATCTGCAGGTGTTTCTAGACTTGATGCAGAGTCAGAAACAGGACCTGGATTAGGTTGAACGTTTCCCGAAATCAAAAGTAATAAAACAATCAAGCACCTCTGCCTGAATGATTTAATAGTATAAACTTTGGACTTTATCTCTACTATTTTAAAATTCCAGTGGGCCTTTAAAGAGATTGTAAAATTATCCTGAAGAGCCATAACACTGGACAAACAAACCAGGTCTCTGGTACAAAAACAGGACTGTAGTATAAAAGACAATCTGGCATATGGTACCTCTAGTGCAAAGCCAGATACAGACGTTCCTTTGTGTGCTGTGACCATAAATGGATTCACTAAATATGTGTTATCATACCCGTGAAAACCATCTTCATTACTGTAATGGCTAGATAGGCACAGTACAAAAAGAAAACACAGCATACAAGTCAACCCCTTCATCTTTTCTCCAAAAGCACCAATAAACGCCTCCGTAGAAAGGTACCGATAGGCAAGTACAGCAGTGGAATCCAAATCCACTTAATAGTAAATCCACTCCAGTTATTCGCTCTCCTGAGACAAATCACAGGCGGTACTTGACGTCAGATGTAAACAGGAAAAGGGGCACAGGGAAGTTACACGGTGCTAAGGAAAAAAGATAAAATCAAAAACAGCAAGGTCTAAAACAATAAAAATAAACCACATCAGCAGCAAAGAAGAAGCACTTCCCTTCATCTTGAAGGATTCATATCCATAAGACCACACAGACAACTTCCACAAACAGCCAGGACAGCTTCCCCAATCCAGCGAGGTAGGATAATCCAAGTCCTGCAGACCCGCGAAGCCGTCAGAAATACAAGCCAGGCTTGATATAAGGTCCAGTTGACTGCACGGTGATACTAATTATTGTGCTAAGACCATAAATTGAAGGATTTACGATCGCACTTTTTTTAGTATTGATGTGGCACTTTTATCCACAAGAGAACAAGAAGTTAACACTGAATTGCGACTCAGATTGTGACTCAGATAACTCACAACATACACATACAAACACACACTCAAACGACTAGTCTGCCATCTTGGGAATTAAAAAAAAAAATCATCTTGCTATACATAGAGCCAAATGATCTGCCAAAACACAAGTGGAGAAACACAACCACTGTCAATCTCACTTACAGATTTCAAATGAAATCTCCTCAGCAGCTTGCAAAATGGCCTCCAACTGATTCCTTCCATAATAGGATGGCTTTTTGAAAGTAAGGCTGTTGGGAAGTCCAGCAACTTTAATTGTCATTCCCTCATTCACAAGGGACTGGTAGGGGAGCCTTCCAGTACCTCTGGCCTCCTCTGAAAGACACGGGCAAACACATGCATGTACATGTTACACATTGTAAAATAGTTGGACAATTGTAACTCTACCATCCTGTTGATAGCCAGTGTACAGGCTGTAAACAGTTATTTTGGTAAGGTGTTAATCATTTGGTTGATGGACACAAATAAGTTATTGATTTGATAATAATGCCATGGATTAATGAAGGTATATCAGGTTGCCAAGACTTAAAAAGTGTTTGAACATATGCTTACTATATTTTTGGTTAAACAGATCTTGCACTTGCACAGCACATTGACCTCAACTCTGGTACTCGATGTTGCAGCTGAGGAGCTGGCTACAGATGTAACAACAGACAACAATTAATTTTATAAAACTGTATTATGTATATAATAGAGTCCATTTCTGTGGATATATGGATATCATACACCTCTAAGCTGGATTTTTGTCGATCAAATGATAAAATAGCTGTTTCCACACCCAAATCCTCAAGCTTGGACACCTTTACAATATTTATATAAAGACAACCACAAAAATAGTAAATAATTGTATACATTCATTTTTCACAGTAACATTACTTCTCTTTTGGCTCTCAACGAAGGCGGTCGCATTTTCTCTCCCTCTCCCTCCCCCTTACTTTCCCTGCTTTGCTCCTCTCGTCTCGTCTATTGTCTTATACTTTGAGAGACTCTCTCCGCACTGCTCTCCAAACTAAAAAACATCATGGATTTGATAAACTGGTCTCTCAATGCAATTGACACCATCTTCTCAACGAGAAGCTTGGGTTCGGGGGAACCTGACTGCCCTGCTGGAATGTTCGCAGCTGGTAACTTCAGCTGCTGGAACGTAACTTCAGCTTCTTCAGGTGCATTTTAATATGGTGATCCCTCATCTCAGGGCTAAGGTCTTGTGCCTGGCCATGTGCCCTCAGTGCTGCTGCTTCTTGACAGTATTTGTCTTTGTCCTTTTTCCCTAATGTGGACCACCTCCCCTTCATTGTGCCTGAGGAAAAAACATAGATGCACAGAAAAAAATATAGAGTCAGCCTCTCTTTTTTAAAGTAAATTCAGGGCATGCTCGCATTATACTTAACTGGACCGAACCGTACCAAAGTACGATTCTCCCCCCTCCGCAGCTTTATGATCCACAGTTTATGATCCATACCTGATTAAGATGCAATTGTTTTGAAGAAAACTGTAAGATATGCACAAAGGAGTTCATCGTAATAATGAGTTTATGGCTTATTAGGTGTGTTTGAAATCATGTGACTAAATAACCGTGAGAGAGATTTAAAAGCATATTAGGAGCAGTCTGCTTTCCAAATGAGGTTTAATTTAACATAATTTGGGAGGCACACATTCAGGTAATCAACCAATAAGTGCAAGAGGAAGCCGGTATATAAAGCCGTCTCTCACCTCTATCCTGCGACAACATCCCTCCACCACCCCATCACCTGACTCTTGGCTTTTTGTTTTCCCAGAAAAAAATGGGTGATACTCTGGGTTCAGGCCAAATTCTGAGCTCGGAGCCCTCCTCTGACAGCACGCAAGTATGCATAAAATTAATATATACAAATGACTTTATTTTGATCTCATGTCCGTGTAAACTCGTGAATCACTCACAAGCTGCAAATCGGTCCAGGCAGTGGTCCAGGATGCAGTGACAAATTGTACAGTGACATGTTGCACGTATTTGTGCCATGCATATCAGAGTGTTTAACAGGGACAGGATCCATACCCGACACCACCTCTGCAAAGTATACCAGGGAAAGCTTAAGGGTACAGCACCCTGGTACAGTACGAAGCGATCATACTAGCAAAATGAACCGTACTTTGGAGTCAAACGTATGCGGGTACGCTTCACATAATGTGCGTATACATACTGGTTCACTTGCATTGTGAAACCCTTTTCTCTGTAACAACTCTGTTAAAACAAGATAAGGTGTGAAGTAGATGACCTGATGATTCATTCAATACACACAACAATCTTGAAAATCTGTTTTACAACTCTGATGTACAGCAACAAATCATTTACTGTAGTATAACAATTAAAAGTATATGTTAATGTTGTCCTTCAACTTTGTTTTTAAGAATGTCCCTACAAAAAAGGTTGTATGGGGACAGCTCTCGGATGTGAACTTTGGCCTTTGATGGTCGGGGCTCAGATAAAGCATTTAATGAACTTTTGTAATTACTGATCCAGTTCTGAAAGAGAAAAATGAAAAATAATGAAAGAGTATTACACCACTTAAACTGAATGTTAACAAAACACTTAATTTATACCAACGGTACAGCAGTAAAATATATTTATATATAAATAAAATATATTTATTTGACATGTTTATTGTTAGTGTGGCACTAAAGTAAACCTTACTTCTAGGACACTGATGTCCAATCCAGTAGCTGAAGCAGCTCTTGGTATTAAGGGTGAGCCAACACGTGTCATTCCTTCCTTAAAAAAAGGTTTCCCTTTGCTCCTCATTAATGTTTGTTCTCTCTTGTTGAATAACAACAAAGAAAGAAAAGGCTAGGTAGTTATTGTAGACAGTGTTGAGGGTAAGTGTGGATTTTGCAGATCGTAACCATCATTCTCAGACACACTCGCCTAATGCTTCTAGATTAGGAATTGTAAGGCTTACCTCTCTGGGCCATCTTCAATCACCTAAAACATAAACAGAGAGAAACTTACACTAGACAGATTTGTGAATGGGCCTTCTCTCTAAACAGCTTGGCCCAAAATCTAATTTTGGATTTTTCAACATAGACATAGAGCATGTAAGTAATAAAACAAACTTACCAAAGAAGTTCTTGTACTTTTGGAAACCTGTTGAAAACTGATACTGTAAAACAAGCCCAAAAAGTTAGGTAAAGATGAATTGATGTTACACAGACAAAATACACTGCAAAATATTTCTGTAAAAAAACGGACAAAGTACCGTATAAATATAAAGGAATCTTCCGTATTTCTGTTTTACAGGCATTTTATCCATATTTTTAATAATGCATTGAATTGTGGGTGCAATAACCTTTTAGAAACCTAAAATAACAACTTGCTTGTAGAGTTATTTTCTAAACATGGATGATAAGTTTAACTTCTAAACAATGCTGTCAGAACAAGATACAAGTGCTCAACTATTCCAGCATCCACACACGTTATTTAGTAGACAAATAATCTTTCTGACGTGATGTAATCACAAGTCAAATGGATATTTTCCACCATATTTATCACATTAAATCTCCAGTTTGTGTTTATTTTAGATTCATTTGAAGTCGTCATTATGGCAATTACTGTTTCCTATAGTTAGGCATTTTTCTCTTGACCTTCACTGAACTAACTCTCCTCTTTTAGCAATTGCAACAATATTTTATTAAAACCACTTGCTCATTGATTGATGGAAGAGGAAAAACTATCATGTCATCTAAGAATGATTGTTTATATGTTATGCTGCCTATTATTTAAACATGAAATGATAAAAGAACAATAGAGAGATAAAGCATATAAAAGTGATGCTCTATGCCATAGGTCACTAACAGGTGGACCGTGGTCCGGGTCCGGACCCAGAAGATGTCCAATACGGACCCAGACCTACAGCCAAAACAAAAGGTTATGATTTAAAACCTGACGGGGCGCTTCTATTTTTTTTGCAGTGAGACGGAGAAAGGGAGAGAAACAGACAAGTGAGATGGAGAAAGGGAGAGAAACAGTCAAGGGAGACGACAGAGAAAGGGAGAGAAACAGACGAGTGAGACGACGGAGAAAGGGAGAGAAACAGACGAGTGAGACGACAGAGAAAGTAAGAATAAAGAACAAATGGCACTCTCCAAAAAAAAGGAAGGTGGACAGCGAAAATAGAGCATTTAATCCAGAATGGACAGACTCATTTCTGTTCACACTTCCCACTTCCCACTAAACCAGTGTCTCTCATATGTTCAGAAACCATGGCACTTATTAAAAGTGGCAATGTGAAATGCCATTATGAGACAAAACATACAGGTTTTGAACAAACATATCCACTCAAATCTGAAGACAGCGTCCCTGAGACAGCTTTTCCAGGTCTGAGGAAAGTAGCCCTATACATCCTGACCATGTTTGGCAGCTTTCTCTACAATGAACATAATCAAAACTAAATATGGTTCCAAGCTCACTAATGAGCACCTCCACATGTGTATGGGAATGGCCCTGACTCCATTCAAGCCCAGATTTAAACCTAACCCTAACCCAAGCCAAGCTAGAGCTCAGTTCTTTCACTGAGATATAAAAGGGAAAGTTAGGCAGTTTATTTAAACATACACAATTTTCACATTTTATTTATTTTCTCTTATTTTGAAATGTAGCCCTACTTTTATTTATTTAATCAGAGAACGTTATACATATCTACAATCATACATATGTTCGGTTCTATGTTACATGACAATAAATATTGTCAAAAGGTTTTTGAATTGTAGAATTTATTTGATTTGACAGTCAGGTATTGATTGCTTGCAGATGTTGATACAACTACTAGGCTACTTAAATATATATCACTGTGGTAAGATGGTCGATGCAGGGGCTAACTAGCAGCAAAAGAAATGGCAAAACTCTGGAAAAAAATCCAAGGAAGTGTCTTTTTATTTACAAGAGCCACCATTTTCAAACAGGTGTGAAAGAAGCCAAAGCAAAATCTCCATTGAAAATCCAAATTTAACAAAAATAAATTAAAAAATAAATAAAAAACTATTCAAAGTACAACTCACTCAACAAAACACAAAAGGGAATAACTAACTTGTTGGCTACTGTTCCAACAAACACCCCTCTCCCCCTCTGCAACATTTCCTTTGTCTTTATCAACCTGGTCCCCTCCCTTCATATTCAAACGGACCAATCATAACACTCCATTTGTTAGCAACATTATTTTACACTTCACAGATCTGATCGCTTTACAAGTTACACCAAAATAAAATCTACCTGTAATCAAAGGCATTATCCTTTAACAAATCACCAAAATATCTACATACAAGACATTTGTAATCCTTGCATGCTTGATCAGGTGACTCCTCCCCTTCAGGATGCTATAAAACTGGCTTCCTGTTCGCGGGCCACTCCCTATTAGGCCTTTCCTGTATCGGTAAGACAAACATTCACATTAATACACAAACATTTATTGATTTCACCTTACTTTGGATGTTGCTAGCAGTCACCATGGAATGTGCACCTTTCATGTGACTGCTTCAAAAGTAAAACAAACACAAAATAAGAACTTACCAAACTGTATTGTGTCTTTATTTAATCTGAACTGTGTGTGCCACATCACAATCACACTAACTAGTCAGACATTATGATCTTCCGGACCTTTGCTTCAAGAAATTTTCTCTTACTGGACCTCTGCATTGTAGTTGAATACCTCTGATCTATGCAAATGACACTGTAATGTAAGCAAGACAGACAGGCAGACCTGTGCCTTTGGGTTTTATTTTCCAAGTTCAATGTTGAGGACAGCAATAAATGTTTATGTTAGCCTAAATCATTGCTGACACACAGAGACACCAAAGTCTATTCATTTCTAAAAGATTAGTGTTCGTCTTTTGCATGTAATTGTAAGCATTAAGCTAACACTCACAGTCGACAGGTGTACTAGTAGAGCAGCAGTCTGATTAAACTTAACATTATTATATCCTAAGGTTCCTCATGTGGGATCAAATGCAGCTTTGTTCAAACCCACAGAACTTTATTTTACATTCTAGTAAAGATCCAAAGGTTTCCAAAAATACCAAGCAGCCAGAAAATACGTCTTGGGTTTGAATATTTCACTCAATATGAGTATGATATAACTTGAGTGAAGCGATAAAGACCAGATAAACAATATAAGCAATCAGCCTTATTGTCTTACAGTGTAGAAAACATTATTTTTACAGGCTAACTTCCTCATTTCCTCATTGGCTTCAGACATGTAAAACATGGTAATTAGTAACGTTAATGCTGTAAAAAAAAAAAAAAAAACAGCAGGTGGCGGTAGGCTGGTCATCTTAGCCTGGCAAAGCTAATCAAGCTGGTGGGTCAGCTGGTCTTCCAGCCTAAATAGTATCTCATGTCACGAAACTTTAAAACACATTTTCTGTTCAGACACATACAAACATACTAGTAAAGTTAATGCTCACATATGTAACCTAAAGATAGGCTAATAACGTAATATATACCATTTACAAACACCATTTCAACACGGTTCTTATTTCATGCCAGGCCACAGGCACATAAAACATGCTTATAACGTTAATGCTCACGTATGTAACGTAAATATAGGCTAATAACGTAATATATAACGTTTACTAACGATTGCAACACAGTTCTTATTACATGCCAGGCCAAAGGTACGTAAAACATGCTTATAACATTACTGCTTACATACGTAAAGGGCTAATAACGTAATATATAACATTTACAAACTCCATTTAAGCACGGTTATCTCATGTCAACACTCATGCCACGCCACCTTAAAACACGTTTTCTGGATTGTTTTCGCTTATTGGCTAATTAATAACACTTTAAATGCTCTGTTTTATCATTTAATCATTCTTACCTGAAACAATTAACCAGGAAAGTGAACAACGTTGCCGCATTATCCAGTCGACTTACAGTCATTGGCGAACAGGATTCCGGGTGAACTGGATTCCTCTGAGTGGATCTGGAGTCTTATATTGTAGTTGTATCATTGACTAACCATTTGGATAGATGATAAAAACCTTCTGAGCCTACCAGTAGCCACAACATACCCCCACTGGACCATATCGATGGTCCCACTGAATAACATCCATTCAATAGTAGCATAACATTTGAAGCGGGTGATATTATTACATGTATTATTAAAGTGTATGTGTTAAAAATGCAATAATAATAGTAATAAAAATAATAATAATAATATTAATCATCATCATCTAAATACCACGTGGCATCTTTGACATCATCTGCGTGTTGGTTGTTGTAGAATTGTTTGTATTTAAACTGGCCCCATAGTGATAATAGTGTAAATTAAAACACTGCTTTTTTAAGGATAAATATCGTCTCCATTATGGCGACTCTACAACTCATCTGTACGAACGACTTCCGACGAAAGACGTCCGACGACACGATGGATCTATGAGGATTTGTGCGGATATCTGAAGATGTGGACTGTAGGTGAGATCGCTTGTGCTGTGGGTCTGGTCGCTTTCTCTTTCTCTTAGTTTTACACTAAATCATCATTAGCATTGTTATTCCACATTTAGCAAACTTGCGGACTTAAACTGATTTTTACCGCTTTAAATGATGGTGTAGTAGCTGGACTAATAATATGGATTTGATATCATAACTTGTTGTAACAGAGAGTCGTAAGGCGGATGATCCATTTGCAGCTTTTTTAATAAAGACAAACTCGTAGTCAGTGTTGGGCAGTAACACGTTATTTGTAACGCGTTACTGTAACGCCGTTACTTTTGACAGTAACGAATACTGTAACGCGCTACTTTTTTAAATAAGGTAACTCCGTTACCGTTACTATATGGTACATTACCCGTTACTTTTTCAAAATAACTACTTTTGGCTGAAGTGTAGCCTACAGCCTAACCTGTTTACAGCAGCGACGCAGTGTACTGGTGGATGCCAACCTGTAAACACGAAGAAGACACACTGTGGGCGTGTTTCCGTTTATTCAAGTATGTGCGGCAGTAATTATAGCCCGCCCACACTGACAATTGATTGGCTGACTTACCGAAACAGGCCAATCAGGATTGGCCCCCTACCCCTAGCGTGCGCTACAAGGTTTAGAGCACATACTTGAATACTAGTCTCTGTCGCGCATGTGCGCTCTTGCTCGCTCGCTCTAGATTCCGGGAGATTGTAACTAATTTGCGGGAATCAGGGAGCCACTATCAATATGCGGGAGACTCCCGGAACATCCGGGATACTTGGGATGTCTGGTTTTGTGTTTGTATAGACCATAACGCATAAAATGGCATTAATGGGAACATTAAAGAACGTTCTTTAAAAAAGTAACTAAAAAGTTACTTTTAACAGTAACGCGTGGTGTAAGTAATCAATAACATTGAGTTACTTTTTGAATGAAGTAACTAGTAACTGTAACTAGTTACTATTTTTTAGTAACTAGCACAACACTGCTCGTAGTCGTACAGGCAGGGTCAGGGCAAGTAAACACAATATCAGAGAGCAGGCAAAAATCAGAATCGGTAAAACAGGCAGAGGGTCAGGGCAGGCAGCAAATAATCACAAACGAAAACACAGAAGCAGAAACCAGAACAGAGAAAACCAGGAATTGCTCAGAATGATTGTCGGAACAGATCAAGACTTCGCACTGGTGTCAAGTTCAAGTTCAGTCTTTATAGGAAGTGGCTGATGAGGAACAGGTGGTGGAGCAAAGTCAGTGGTGGATTCTGGGAGGTGTAGTCCGGGAGAGCTAGTATTATGGAGACGCTTCTCGGTGTTGGTGTTCGTTGGGTGTGGGAGGTGCGCTGACCGCAACAGAGCCCCCCCGCGAGCGGCTCCCGATGCGAGGGCGTGTGCGACGGGGTCGTCCTCGAGAACAGGGAGCCGGCTTGTCAGGATATCGCTGGTGGAATTTGGTTGTGATCGAGGGGTCCAGGATGTCCCCCACCTTCACCCATGAGCGTTCCTCCGGACTGTAGCCCTCCCAGTCAACTAGGTACTCCGTGACCTCCTCAGCGTCTGGAGTCCAGCAGGTCGCAGACTTGGTATGCCACTTCCCCATCAATCAGCAGCAGAGGTGGATCCGGCAGGTCTGGGTTCTCTCTAGGCCCAACAGCAGGTTTAAGCAGCGAGACGTGAAAGGTCGGCGAGATGTGGTAGGTCGGGGGCAGTGCGAGGTGGTAAGAGACCGGGTTGATCTGCCTGATGATTTGAAATGGCCCCACGTACCTGGGGCTCAGTTTGCGACAGGGTAGGCGGAGGCGGATGTCGCGGGTCGAGAGCCAGACCCACTGACCGGGTTGATATTCCGGGTGTGCCCTGCAGTGTTTGTCGGCCTGGTCTTTCTGTCTCCTTACGGCCCGCTGTAATTGGCGATGTGTCATGCTCCATGTTTCCTCGCTCCGGCGGAACCAGTTGTTGACAGCTGGTAGGTCGGTGAGCATGCCGGACCATGGGAAGAGGGGAGGCTGGAAGCCCAGGACGCACTGAAAGGGCGTCAGACCGGTGGCGGGTTTGATGAGTGAGTTTTGCGCATACTCAGCCCACATCAAATATTTGCTCCACTCCGTCTGATTGTTTTGGCAGTATGAGCGGAGGAAGCGGATGATCTCCTGGTTTAACCACTCCATTTGTCCGTTCGCCTGTGGGTGATACCCCGAGGTGAGGCTGACGTTGACGTACAGTCATTTAAAGAAAGCGGACCAGACTCGAGAAGTGAACTGGGGACCTCGGTCCAAAACAATGTCTTCGGGCAGTCCATAGTAACGGAAGACAGAATCGCACAGTGTCTCTGCTGTCTCAAATGCGGTAGGAAGCTTGGGTAGCGGGGCAGGTCGGTGATGAAATCCAGAGCGATATGAGACCAGGGCCGTTGTGGAATCGGTAGAGACTGCAGCAGTCCCGTGGGAAGTTGGTGAGGGACCTTCGAAGTGTTGCAGACCCCGCAGCTCCGCACAAAATCCCGTACGTCCGTGGACAACGACGGCCACCAGAACTGGTTTTGGGCCAGGTGGATTGTCCCTGTGATGCCGGGGCGCAGAGGACGTCCTCGTGGGTGAGGAGCTGGTCTCTCTGGATGCAGATGATGGAAGTCCGCGATGAGCGAGGGATCCAGGATGTCCCCCGCTTTCACCCACGATCGTTCCTCCAGGCCGAATCCCTCCCACTCGACCAGATACTCCAGGGTAGCCCCTTCGGCGCCTGGAGTTGAGCAGCTCGCTGACCTGGTACACTTCTTCTTCCTCGAGCGGCGGCGGCGGCTCGCTTGAATCGGTGATGTTCTCTGGACTACCCCTCGGCTCATCGGCGGGCTTCAGAAGCGAGACGTGGAAGGTAGGTGAGATGCAGTGGGATGGGGCAGCGCAAGGCGGTACAAGACTGGATTAATCTGTTTGATAATCTGAAACGGTCCCACGAACCTGGGGTTTAATTTCTGGCAGGGCAGACGGAGGCGGATGTCGCGTGTCGAGAGCCAAACCCACTGGCCGGGTTGGTAGTCGGGGTGTTCCCGAAAGTGCTTGTCGGCATGGTTCTTTTGCTTACGGACGGCCCTCCGGAGCTGTCGATGCGCTGCGTCCCACGTCTCCTCACTCCGGCGAATCCAGTCGTCAACAGCTGGCAGGTCAGTGGGTGTGTCGGACCATGGAAACGGGAGGTTGGTAGCCTAGGACGCATTGGAAGAGAGTCAGGCCGGTGGCAGGCTTGATCAGGGAATTTTGGGCATACTCCGGCCACATCAGATATTTGCTCCATTCATTTTGATTGTGTTGGCAGTAGGATCGGAGAAAGCGGATGATCTCTTGGTTCAGCCATTCGGTTTGGCCGTCTCTGCCGTCTCGAAGGCCATGGGGAGCTTGGTTAATGGGATCAGGCGGCAGGCCTTCGAGAAACGGCCGATGACGGTTAAGATGACTGTGTGGCTCTCGGATCATGGTAGGTCCGAGATGAAGACCACAGTGATATGGGACCAGGGTCATTGCGGCATGGGGAGAGGTTGTAACAGTCCCACTGGGCACTGGTGCAAGGCTTTCGAGGTTTGACAGACCGTGCAGCTCTGAACGAAGTTGCGCGCGTCCGAGGCTGGTGACGACCACCAGAACCGGTTCTGGGTCAAGTGGGTCGTGGCTGTGATGCCGGGGTGTCCGGAGGCAGGGTTGGCGTGCAGGAGTTCCAGCAGAGGCGTGTGTAGGTTCTCGGGCACATATGTCTTGGCCGGAGGACATTCGATGGGCGGTGGTGTTTGTGCGTTGGCCTGGGAAATCTCGGTGAGGATGTCCCACTGAATGGGCGCGAGGATGTGTGTTTCGGGAAGGATGGGTTCGAGGGGCGTGGCGTGATCCATCTCTCGGTACATGCGCGAGAGAGCATCAGCTTTTGTGTTCTTACTTCCGAGTCTGTAGGTCACCGTAAACTGAAAGCGAATAAAAAACATGGCCCACTGAGCCTGGCGTGGGTTCATACGCTTGGCGGTGCGCAGGTACTCGAGGTTGCGATGATCTGTGAGGACAGTGAATGGATGCTGTGCGCCCTCTAGCCAATGTCTCCACTCTTCAAATGCCGCCTTCATGGCTAATAGCTCTCTGTCCCCGATGTCATAGTTTTTCTCGGCAGACGACAGCTTACGGGAAAAATAGGCACAGGGGAACATCTTGTTGGCGGGTTCCTGGCGTTGAGAAAGCACGGCTACAACCCCTTCGGTGGAGATAATGTAGCCCAGGATGGTAGTCGAAGTCTGGTGGAACTCACACTTCTCCGCCTTGGCGTATAGTCTATTTTGCATTAGGCGGTGCAACACCGCCCTCACGTGTTGAATGTGTTCCCTCCTGTTCTCCAAGTAGATGAGGATGTCATCGATGTATACTATAACCCAGCGGTCTAGCATGTCACGGAAAACATCGTTGATGAAGGATTGGAAGACCGCTGGACTGTTAGCTAGGCCGAACGGCATGGCCAAATATTCGTAGTGGCCCGCTTGGGTAGAGAAGGCGATCTTCCACTCGTCCCCCTCTCGGATTCGGATGAGCTTGTAGGCGCAGCGGAGGTCGAGTTTGGTGAAATACCGTGCTCGGCGGAGTTGTTCCAGGGCAGACGGGACGAGTGGCAGGGGGTACCGGAACTTGACGGTAACCTCGTTTAGGGCGCGGTAATCGATCCATGGTCTGAGGCCCCCGTACTTTTTCTTCACGAAGAAAAAACCCTCCGAGGCTGGGGACACGGAGGGTTAGATGAATCCTTCATGGCCGCTGATTCCGGCTGAGAGAGCAGAAAGATTCTTCCTCTAGGCGGTGTTGCACCGGGCAGTAGTTCGATGGTGCAGTCACTGGCGCGGTGTGGTGGTAACTCAGTGGCCTTGGTCTTGCTGAATGCCTCCGCGAGGTCCAGATATTTGGGAGGAAGTTCGGGGATATCAGAGACGGCCGGCTTGGTGTTCGCGGTGTTGAGCTGGAGCGGATCCTCCGTGATTCGGTTATGTGAGGTGCATGCTTTGCCCCAGCTCGAGATGGACAGGTCGGGCCAGGAGATGACAGGATTATGGAGTCTGAGCCGGGGTAATCCGAGGATGAGGGCGTGTCGAGGAGAATGGATGATGTGGAACAAAATGCGCTCATGATGGTGATTCCCCACCTGCAGGCTGAGTTCCTGGTTGAGGCGCGTGATGCGTCCCTCTCCAAGGGGTCGCCCGTCTATCACCTCCACTGCTAGGGGCGCGCGGTGTGGTGCGTGCATCAGGTTGTCCAGCTGGATAGAAAGCTCCACAAACTCTGCCAGATTTCTCCCCTCGTCTCGGCAGGCCAGCTCAGCCTGGAGGTCCGGGTTTAAGCCCTTGCGATACAGCAGTCTCAGGGGACGTTCCTCCCAGCCTGCTTCGGCGGCGAGAGTGCGGAAGGCCAACGCGTATTCGGCCGCGGTACGATCGCCCTGTGAGATGGCGAGGAAACCCTCAAAGGTGGGGAAGGCGTTCTCTCTCCATACGGCAGTAGCCCAATCCAGCACCCTGCTGGTGAGCAGAGAACACACGAAGGCTACACACCTGGCCTTGGTCGGGTACATGGCTGGTTGCTGTGCCACGAAGAGTGAGCACTGTATTAGAAAGCCCCTGCATCTCCCGGGGTCCCCGTTGAATTTCTCCGGGAAAGCTAGCCGGGGGGCTGGCGGTGGCCGGGATGGAGTATGCGGCGATCGGAGGCGTCATCGCTGGCAGCTGGGGATTCAGCGCTGCGGTGGTTCCCTGCAGGCTCTGCAGCGCTGCGGCGAGCTCTTGGGTGATGCGTCAGCTCTTCCGTGAGACGCGTCAGCTGCTGGTGGTGGCCGGCGAGCTGCTGGGCTTGGCCGGTGAGCTGGGTCACGAGCTGGAGGACCGCTGCTGGATCTTCTGGTGGCGAAGTCTCCTGTAATGAGGCATCGTAAGGCTGAGGATGTGCTGGTCTGGGAGATGTAGTCTGGAAGTAGCTAAAACTCCGGTGATGCCTCTCTACGTGGCTCCTCAGGTGCGTGTGGTGCGGTGTCCGCAACAATATGTAAGGGAATCAAGTTTAACAATTACATGTAATATTGCTCCAAATATCATCAATAATGGTGTGTGCAATACCATGTATAACTTACATTAAGTTGGTAATTTACTTTATATATATATATATATATATATATATATATATATATATATATATATATATATATAAAATGTATACACCTACCGTTTTGATCTTAGGCTTTTCATTAAGTTATTTATTTCCACTATATCACTTGTGTTCCTGATATTATTGCATTTAATGAGGCCTCGTTGTATTTATTCTTACAATAGATTCCAGATGTGGTCAAGCTACAATTTTTTGACTAAAACTTCACTAACAAAAAAAGATATGTGAATGACTAAAATGACTAAAACTAACAAGGACATTTGGCACAAGACTAAGACTAAGACTAAATTAAAAATAGGTGACGAAATTAACACTACTGACAATAATGGGAAGGAACTGTGAAACTGCAAAATAGAGATCACATCATCTCCTTCATGCACTTGCTGGTCTAGCATTATCGAGGTACAGACATAGAAGACGGAACAAGATTTGTAACCACTCCCTTATAGCACAAAGCTGAAAACAGCTGAAGTGCTGCAGTATTTTAGGGTAAAACACAGTCATCAGGTGAAGACCTGTAGGTCATGTACCTATGCATATTTTGCATGAGACTGCAATGCTGTCAAATGCCTGGAATGGCAAGAAACCTCTAATTTTATTAATTAAATTTAAATGATGGATGGAGTGGAAGAACAGGTGGAGAGGCATGACAAGGATGAAGAACAAGTAGAGGAAGGAACTGAAACTGACTAACAGACTCAAACAAAAAAAGACGAGTAAGGAACAAGTTACAGAGAGGAGTGAGAAAGAGAAAATGAAGAAAGTATAGAGCAGAACGAACAGACAGGAGAAATGGATACAAAATGGACATCTAGAGAGAAAAACTTCAAGCCTTATAAATCTCCTGGACGATGTGGATGATGGTGGACAGGAACAAAAAGAACAGAATAAAAACTGAAAGTAAAATAAGGATGGAGGAGAACAAAATGTAACACTTACTCTCTGGCTAATAACTTATATATTGTATAAATAATTTATGCGTTATATGCCAATCTATGGACCAGCGTTTCAGAAGAATAGGTAAGCTACGGAGAAAGATGCAACAACAACAGTGAGCAGACTCGAAGAACAGGTTAATTGAACATACAATGTGTATTTATTTAACAGCATTCAAAAGGTAAGTTGAACCAATGTGAAATAATGAAAACAAAACAAAAAAAAATAATTTCACAAATGAAATTCTTATTTCAAAATTTTGCTATTACTCTGTTTTAACAGGTTTCGTGAAATTTTCCCATTGGTCTTCAACAAGGTAAGTTCTTTGTTCGTTTTCAAATAGTTTGCATAGAGATACAAATGTCTTTTCACTGTCGATGAGGGGAAAAATACGTCTCCATCCAAACGAGGAAAAAAAAACGAGTGACTTCCCAAGGAGCTCGTTAACTCACAGAAAATTCCAGATTGGTGCAGCTACAGCACATCCAATTTAAATCCTTTTCTTTAACAGCAATCCATCGATAAAGCATATCAGAAAGGTTATTTCTTTATTTCTGTTTCCCGGAGCATTGGCAAACACCGCGGTCCTCAGCATCTATGCACGCTAGCGAGAGCTGCCTCTAACTCCATGAGCAAACCCAGAAACCAATTTCTCCACTCTGCTCCTCTGCGGAGGACCCGATATTGGTAAGCTTCGCCCCCGAAAGCAAACCTCAGGAACCTTCTGTGCCATCCTTCTTCGGAACGACAAAGTACGGGCTGTAGAAGCCTGACTCTCAAGCCGAGGGGGGAACCACCTCAATGGCTCCTTTCCTCAGGAGTGTGCGTACTTCTCGTTCCAGGACCAGAGCCTGCTCGGCTCCCACCAGGGTGGTACACATCCCGTTGAAATGGGGAGGAGAGGACGCGAACTGAACCATGTAACCGTCCTCTATGGTCCGCAGGACCCACCGGGAGACTTCTGGCAGCCCTTCCCAAGCTGTCAGAAAGTTCCTCAGGGGAACCAGCCCCTCGGGGCTGGCCACTGGCCCACTCAGAGCAGCTGGGGGCGAGCCCTGCAGCTGATGACGCCTCGCGAGAGGTGGCGGACCCTCCCCCTCCACAACGAACCTTCGGGTGGAAACTTGGGGAGCGAACCGCTGGAGGGAAGCTGCACCCTGAGGCACATCTTGTGGCAGGGCTGACAGACCAGCCTCCATGACCCGAACGGCCGGAGCAACGTACTGCGGTCGTTGACACCTCCTGAGAGGTGGCGGGTCTCCCCCATCCATACCGAGACTTTTGGGCGGAAGTGGAGGAAGGTGCCCGCTGGAGGGGGGCCGTGCTCTGAAGCGCAGTCTGTGGCAGAACCGAGGGCCTAGCGACCTGGTGGTGCCCAATCCCCCAAAACGTAGATCGTCAGGATCTACGCACCACTGCCTATCTGTCGGAGGCAAGGGTGACCCTCAGGTCATCCCGCTCCGTCTTGGGCCTAGAACGTCGCCTTGAGCCCTTAGGCCCCGCCCGCGGATATCGGGTGGCCACGCTCTGTTTCTGGGCTGCGCGGTGCCCGGAAGGACCAGACTGGGGCTGCCGCTGAACAGCCCCACGAGCTCGCTGAGGGAGGTACTGCTGAAACGCAGCCGACTGACTTTTAGACTCCTGGAACTTGTTCACGACCGCCGTCACAGCGTCGCCAAACAGTCCAGGAGGAGCCATCGGTGCATCCAACAGCACAGCTCGATCATTGTCAGGGAGGTCGGACAGGGTAAGATACAGATGCCTTTCTGTGGCCACCAGGGCCGCCATGGACTGACCAACGGCCCACGCCATGTGTTTCGTGGCCCGAAGGGTTAAGTTGGCAGTGCAAAGCAACTCCTTTATATCAGTGGCCCCGGAGCTAAGTCCCTCATCCAAATCACACAGCAGGTCAGCCTGGTATGCCTGCAACACACCCATGGTGTGGAGGCAACCCGCTGCCTGGTCTGCTGCCCGTAAGCCTTCCCTACTAAGGCCGACGTAGCACGTAGCGGCTTAGTAGGGACCACCGGAGCCTTTAGCGATGATGCTACACTAGGGGAGAGATAGCTAGCTAGCTTCTCTTTCACACACGGCATCACCCTGTAGCTGCACGCCTTAGCCTCAACCACATTCGTGTAGAGCGAGGAGTGACGAGGAGACGTGCACGCCAAGTACAGGGTTTCCCAGGATCTGGACACCTCTGGACACCTCGTGCAGATCAGGAAAAAACGGCAGGCCCCGACGCCCAGGAAGCGACACAGGACGCAGGAAAGGCTCATCCAGCTTACTGGGTGCACGCTGCTTGTGCTGCTCCACCGGCTAATATAGATCCAGCTTGGCTACAGCTCGTGTCACGACCACGAGGAGCTCCTCATACAGCACAGGCTGTGAGGAGCCCACGGGCTCGCTAGCATCCATCAGCTCTCCTTCCTCGGAGGGAGAAACATCGGGAGAAGAAGCAGCCGACGGGCCTGCTTCTCCGAGGGAGCAGGAGCTTGTTTCAGCAGACGAGCGTGGAGAGGACTCATCCGACTCCAATCCTGCTGCTAAATCGACCTGCGAGCCCCACGAGTGCCGGCACCGCTTTCAATCAAGCTTACACACGTGGTCCAGAGCACGGTCACGCAGGGGCGTTCCCATAGCGTTTCAACGCAGCTCGAGTTCCGAAAGGGAACTAAGGATTTTCTCACACTTAACACACTCAGTTTTAGTATTGAAAACATGAACTACACAAAATCTTTATATACAGTAAATTTACTCTCCATCTCACACACAACAATGACAATATATCAGATCGCTACAATTACAGTTACCTTAGAGGAGAATTGGATGTTGTAGTGTTTATTAAAAGTGTGTGTGTGTTTCTCCAGTGTACAGTGTGGATTATTCAGTCCATCAGAGAGCAGCTTCACTCCTATTATTTATCTGATATTTAAATGAGGTGTTTCCATCAGTGAGAAATAAAGTGTCTACCTGAACACAAGGTTCTAATATCAGGATAAAAATATAAAATGAACATCTGTGTATAAACTTGGACTGCTCTTGGACAGATCCATGTGTCTCAGCTCATATGAGACGATGTATTTAACTTTCTGAAAGAAGATAATAACAGAGAGGTCACACTAAACAAACATGTCTCTTTATTTCTAGCAGAGAGATTTTCATACAGTGTGTTCAGCAGCTCTGGGGAAAGTTCTGCTGGAGAGCATTTACACATTTACACACTGTCCTTTACTGATTCATTACAGAGTGTTCAGTGTGTAGATCCTTTACTTTTTTGTGTTACAAACATTTTCAGGAATATTTTTGCTCCCATTGAACAACAAAAACTGGTCTATAAAACGGTAGCAGCTCCATTTTGTTCTTCTTGACCTGAGTGCAGCTTTTGATTATGTAGACCACTATATTCTTCTACACAGACTGAAACACTGGGTAGGTCTCTCAGGACCCATACTAAACTGGTTCAGATCATACTTGTGTGGTAAGCAGTTTTATGGTTGTAATAGAAAATGTTGTGAATAACAAAAATGAACATTGAACATTCTGTACCAATACGCTCACACACCAAAAATTATCTAACAGCAAAAAGTAACAAAGGCTAACTGAACTGTTTCCAGTTGCACACTAGGCTGAAGAGACAAGAACATTGCAGGCTGCAGGTGTGTGGAAATAACGGAGACTAACGGAGTGACCGTTGAACTGCTTGTGCAAAGACAAGATTAGAGGAAGTCACGCACAGTAGAAGATACACACACATAGCTCCATGTATAAAAGGAGAACTGCCTTACATCCAAGTAACTCACTCTGTTCAGACTTAGGTTGGGACAGACTGACTTCACACTTTCAAGTGTATTGAATAAAGAAGTTTGATATTCCACAGGACTCTGCTGCATTCTTCTCTGCAACATAGGGAAAAGTTCACTTGAACTATTATCTTTGATTAATAGAATAGAATTTCCTCCACATGGTAAATTGTGAAGTCACTCATCAATACTGCTCCATCAATGTTTAATGCCAAAACGCTATATTTCCTTGTTTAAAATGTACTGCAATATGCAGTTCCTTTCCAAACCGCGATAAGCGCCAAACCTGTTTTTTGCCTAAACGCTATATGTCCTCTCGACGAATCAGAATTCAGTGAGCGTTTGACGCAATCCAACATGGCGGCGGTCTGAGGCGAGAGATGTTTGTTTGTGAGCAGTCTTCAAAATGAGTGTTTTTAACTGTAATAACAATTTTGATGGCCTGGATGAGCCAGTGAAACCTACTGAGTGTATATTAAACTCATCTCCAGGAACCCGCATTCCTCAGTGTGCGCACGTTGCGGCACAAACCCGCGACCCCAGACAACTTTCAGCTCGCGCATAATTCTCCTCCTTAGATGCTGTGTGTGTTTAAGTCTGATCTGTTTCTCCTACGATAGCAGCACGTTTATTCTGCAGCATCTTTCTCGGCGAATAACATTGTTTTATGTGGTGGACAATATTGAAACCTGAAATTGAAAATATTTATTTTTTACTATTTATTTTATGTTACTATTTATTTTATTTGGAAGTTATTTATTTCCCTGATGTCATATGTTGCATGTTCTCTTGTTGGTTTATGTCTCTTTTTATAGAAAAAAAAAAAAAAAACATTTTTAAAATAAAGGATGGATTTATAGCGTTTTGGAAAAAAATAAAAAGAAACTTTGAATTTATATTCAACAAAATTGTTGTTTCATTTAACAATCACTGTTTAACATGTTCAGACTGAGCCAACAGACCATTTTAACAGGATAAATTGAATATAAACAAAATGTGTGGGTCTAGGTAAAAAAAAAGTATTTTTCATAAAAACTATTAAAATGGATTTATAGCATTTTGGAAAAGAGTTCCTCATATGATATTTCATTTGGAGTTCCATGAAGATCTATTTTAGAGCCTTTGCTTTTCTCCCTCTACGTGTCTCTTGTTCGACTCATTCAATCATATGAGCAGTTTTTAGAGTTATGTAGAATACACCCAAGTTTATATATCAGTGTCACTGTGTGATCAAGAGCTAATTAACAAACTGATTACATGCTTGACTGAAATATCTGACTGGATGTCACAGAACTTTCTACAGTTAAACCAGGATAAAATGGAGATATTAATTGTATGAGATAAAGAAAAAAGAGAATACTTATTGAAAAATGAGCTAGGATACAGGTTAGAAATCTGGGTGTAATAGTCAACTCTGACCTCAGCTTTGTTCCTCACATCAATAATATCTCTAAAGTCACATTTTATCATTTGAGAAACACTGAAAAAGTTTGTCCATTTTATTGTAAAGAAGATACAGAAAAGCTTTTTCTACATACATTCATTCCAAGTAGATTAGATTAATGTAACACTCTCTTTTATGTATTTCACAAAAAAAAAACGCTTTATCCATTACAGTTAGTACAAAATACAGCTGCTCAGTTTCTAACAGAAACTAAAAGAGAGACCATATAACTCCTATTGTACAGGAACTGTACTGGTTACCTGTGACATCCACAATCATTTTAATATATTTTCAAATATTTATTTATCATCAACAAATGCTGACTTCCTTAAGGTGAATTTTAATAAGAAGAAGCTTCAGTCAAACTGCTTTTAGTGTCGCTGCTCCCAGGATGTGGATCTCATTCTCAGTGTATATCCATCAGTCACCCTTCACTAAATACATTTACAAAGCAGCTTAAACACGTGTGTGTGTGTGTACCTCAGTATCTCTAGTGTACGGTGTGGATTCTTCAGTCCATCAGAGAGCAGCTTCACTCCTGAATCCTGCAGTTTATTGTCACTCAGGTTCAGTTCTCTCAGACTGGAGGAGTTTGAGCTGAGAACTGAGGACAGAACTCTACAGCTTTCCTCTGTCAGATTACACCCACACAGACTGGAAGAGAAATGATGAAATATCAGAACACTGATCTCAAACACACAAACACAGCTATAATCCAGCTAAAGTTGAAGATGTAACAGAAATATCAGTGTGTTTGTGTCACACACACAAATCAGATGGCAGAACACCAAATCAGCACATTTACAGGAGCAGGAATGTCTTTCTGCACTCCACAATTTATCAGCTACAATTTATTATAAGAGTGTAGCGCCCCCTGCCCTACTTAGTTGTGTCAAGTCTAAGCTCTTTAGGGTGGGGCGACGGGTTCAATAACTTGGGGTCTCTCGACTATAGAAATTACTATACTCTGATACCTAAACTCTGAAATACACAATAAAGAAACATTCTTTAAAAAACAGTTTTGTATTTATTTTTACCGATACAAAATATGTTTCAAGGTGAATTATAGAATTTGTATATGTATATGTTAAAGTAAGTAAGTTGACATGTGTTACAACATATAAGAATGACTAATAATAACCAATAGGTATTATAACAAACAAAATTAGTGTCCAATCCAATGTAAACAGTCCAAACACTTCCCTTTGCAATACACTTAAACACCCAGCAAGGAATATGCACTCAAAGGAAAATACTTAACCACTCTTACTGTTAACTATTTTAGTAACGGTGCAACGGTAAACTTTAAACCAACACATACATTACACAAAGTGTAAATTTCAAAATAAAATCTTAGTGGGCCCACTCACACAAGCAAACACTCACTCACCCAATCCCCCGATGCAGGCCTGTGTCGTTGCTTGAGTGCGTTGTGGCCTTGGAAATGTTTACAATTGGCCTCTTCACTCAAATGAGCCAAAACCAAACCAATAACAGGTACCTTTGCTCTGGTGATCACTCACAATCCTCTGCGAATAGTGGTACGTTTCTCGTGACCCAAGGCAAACCGAACAGTCTTGATGAATGCAAGTTTTCACCACCGAGTGCTTTTCATTCACCCGATCACAACTTGAACTCAAACGGATCTCTCTAAGTGTCAAACTCAAAGTATTAAATAGCACAACACCACGGTAACACCCCGAATGTAATATATCTGTCCCGTAACGTTACGTAGAGGCACTCCGGATCAACACAAACGGGCAGTTTCTTCTCCAAGGAAAAAAAAAAAGGGTCTCACCAACAGTTGATAAGACGAAATCACAGTCCATTAACACATATCCTGCGTTAACATTAATGCATAAACAAACAAAACACTTTCACAAAGAAACAAATCCATATAACACGCGTTTAACGGTTATTTTAAATTTTGTCTTTGGTTTTTCTCTAGCACGAGCGTTTCTGCTTCCGAACTCTCTCGAACGCGACTCGTCTCAATCTCTCTCTCTCTTTTGATTGACTCATTAACCACCAATCACATAACACTCTCGTATGTATGGGTGGGTATGAAATAATAAACATCCAATCACAGAAAAGATAAAACTAGATAGTAACCAGCACATGTCTTCCAGGTGCATTTACACCAAACTTTAGTTTAGACACGTGGTTTTTCTCAACTCTTTCGCCGCCATTGACGAATTAAAGGGATACACATACATTTTCAGATCACATAAAAAATGTTAATCTCTTTAAACACAACACAGTTTAATGAATAGTGTACTTAAACCTTATTACAAAACAAACCTTTTCAGCCACAAATATCTGAATAGGGCAGATATTAAATATAGTTTTTAAATAACTATGACTGGAGCATATTTTTAGTAAAAGAAACATAACTAGTAAGAGGGTTACAAGAGCATTAGGTCATGTACATACTGTAACACACACATGTGCAGGGCTGTCAAGTGTCACGCATTGAGAGTGACAGTCACACATTTGGGTCTTTTGTCACGCTCTCCCGCCACACATCGTTTTTCTCACGCAGAAAAACTTTTTGACTATTTATCATATATTTAATATGCCGCAGCGCCCAAAATGTATCAGTCTGCACCACTGTCTATATGGAAACGGGCAGGAATCAAGGGCGTCTCCCCTGGAGTTCATAGTCGAGCCTGACACTTATCAGCCAATCAAAAAAAGAGGCTACACAATAGCCAATCAGAAAATAGCACTATTTTATATGGGTAAGATTTAACAAAACCTTAACACGAAACAGCTTGTCTCTGGACGGGACATTGTCCTCAATCATGACCCTAAAAATGGCTGGGCTTGAGCCAAACTGTTTTAAATGAGTGCCAACATTACAAATGATAAAGGAGTCCAAAAAGGCAACAAACACTTACTATACAATAAACAACACCAGTCATAATCTCTCCCTCTCTCTCTCTCGCCCGGTTCCATAGAGACAGCGTTGGGTGCTGCAGCATATTAAATATGAACATTTTTCTGATACATGAAAAAGTTTTTCTTGTGAAATACAATGTGTGGCGGGAGAGCGTGACAAAAGACAGAAATGCATGACTGTCATGCTCAATGCGTGACACTTGAGAGCCCTGCAGTTATATGTTGGATTTCACAGAGGCACTAAAACAGTTGGTGTGTGTTGTTCTCTGTGCTCGTACAGGTACAAATCTGTCACCTCCAGACCTCTGATTTTACACACACACTGGTTCAGGAGTGTTCACATACATCCAAACTGATCCAAACTAAAGAGAAAGTTGAATTTTTTTAACCTAATAAATGATTCTTGATTATGATTTTAATTCATTTTTTAATTCATTTTTGAATCAAAGTGGAAGGAGACGCGAGGATATAGCGGTCTTTTGATTTGAGGGCGCATGCTAGTGCGGGCTGCAAAATGGAAGGGCGTGATAACAATGGCAATGAGAAAATAGAAGAAAAAAACAGGAGAAAACGACAGAAAATGTCCAAGGTTTGGGATCATTTCAAGTTGAAAAGTAAAGAAAACGCTGTGGCGTGTGTCCATTGCAAGATCGAGCTGGCATACCACAACAGCACGTCGTCCAGTATTTTTGTATTATTAGGATGTTTGGCACTTACCGTAAATATACTGAATTCTTCTCAGTCAATTTTTATAGATCAGATTAGATTAAATTCAACTTTATTGTCAGTGTGCAAGGTACATGTACAGAGCCAATGAAATGCACATCTAACCAGAAGTGCATAGATAGCTTATTTACAAGTGGCAGTGTAATAAATAAGGGTATGAGGTTATACAGAAGGTGTAGTAATATGTACATATAACTGAATAAGGGTATATATAGTGTGGTTTTTATATAAGTATGATACAGTATGAAGTGGTATGACAGATATAGCTGTACAAAAGGAATGTCATTATGAAATATATATACTGTATATATATCGTCGCTGTCGGGCGGAAACCTCGTATGTCCAAATTTGGTCAATTTCATATTTTTTCACATATCGATGCTATTGGTCAGTCCCCATGTGGGTCTGTTATTTTTACAAGTTATTAACCAAGCTAAAGTCTTGAAAATAGCTTGAGCGCAAATCTCATAACTCCATTGGACACTTCAACTGTCCACCTCTTCCTCACTCCGCGGGAGAGATTCACGGAGTCACAACGAATCAACACATCTTCTGAGGTAAATGTCTTCAAAACACTGGGCTCAAAGAAAAAAAAATCTTGACCCCTGCTGGTTCTGGTGCTCGTCTGAGGACAGGAATTTAGCGCAAGAAAAAAAAATCTTGACCCCTGCTGGTTCTGGTGCTCGTCTGAGGACAGGAATTTAGCGCAAGACAATCCACTGCAATGCGGACTAAACCCTGTGCACTGCAGATGAGGTACAGCGTTTTTTCATTTCCTGAAAAATAACGGTTTTGGAGATATGAGGATTCCACCACGGCAGCGACGATATATATATATACAGACTAGACAGAATAAATATGGGTGGACATACAGAAATGTAAAGATGGTGCAAGGATGCATGATTTTAAAGTGGCGCAAAATAGTGCAAAACACAGAAGAAAAGTGACAGTGCAGTGGTGATTGTTAACACCATATCAGCTGTTCAGTGCAGTAACAGCCACGGGAAAGAAGCTATTTTTCAGTCTATTTGTTCTGGCTCTGAGACAACGGTAGCGTCTGCCCAATGGGAGAAGTGTAAACAGTCCGTGGTTGGGGTGAGAGGGATCTTTGATGATGCCCCTCGCCCTTTGCAAACAATGTTTTTTGAAAATGTTCTCCAAGGTCGGTAGTTCAATACCGATGATTTGGTGGGCGGTTTTCACCACCCTCTGAAGGGCTTTACGGTCTGAAGCTGTGCAGCTGCTGTACCACACTGAGATGCAGTTTGTGAGGATACTCTCAATGGTACAGCGGTAAAAGTTCTCCAGTATCCTGTAGCACAGACGAGACTTTTTAAGTCCAGGTGAGGTCCTCAGAGATGTGTATTCCAAGGAACTTGAAGCTGGCTACATGCTCAACAGCAGTTCGGTTGATGTAAATTGGAGGGTGAGTGTGATTGCCAGCACGTCTGAAATCCACAATGACCTCCTTGGTCTTTTTGGTATTAAGTTTCAGGTTATTGTCCTCACACCATGCTACTAGGTGCTGGATCTCTTGTTTGAGGTATGGACAGGTATGCAGTCATGGGTGAAAAGGGGGTATAATAGTGGAGACAATACACATCCCTGAGGGACCCCAGTGCTGATGGTGAGACTGGAGGAGGTGACAGTGTTCAGACAAACAGACTGTGATCTGTTCTTAAGGAAGTCCAGTGTCCAATTGCAGAGTTGTGTGCTGATGCCAAGTTGTTCCAGCTTCAGGGTTAGCTTGGAAGGGCTAACTGTATTAAAAGCTGAGCTGAAATCAACAAACAGCATCCTGGCATAGGTGTTAGGGTTATCCAAGTGAGTCAGGGCAGAATGAAGTACAGTGGAAATGGCATCCTCAATTGATCTATTTTGGCGATAGGCAAATTGGTAAGGGTCCAGGCTGGGTGGCAACAGGATTTAAGGTGCGTGAGGACCAGTCTTTCGAAGCACTTAACGATAACAGGTGTGAGTGTGATGGGACGAAAGTCAGCCAGTGCTGTTGCAGTGGAGTGCTTTGGCACCTGCACGATGGTAGCAGACTTGAAGCAGGTGGGGACGATTGCCTGGGCCAAGGACAGATTAAAGATGTCCGTGAAGACCTCGGCCAGTTGCTCCGTGCATGCTCTGAGTACACGACCAGGGATGCCATCAGGGCCAGCTGCTTTCCTTGCATTCACCCTTCCCAGGGTGGTGCACACTTCAGAGGTGGAGAGTGTAAGTGGCTGCTCACCTGGTAACGGCTCTGTTTTGAGCAAGGGCTCCATGTTCCCCTTTTCAAAACGAGCGTAGAAGAGTTTGAGCTTGTTGGGGAGTGAGGCAGAACTGGATGCAGGTGTTGTGTTTGCGGTCAGTGATAGCCTGTATTCCTTGCCACATGCGTCGGGGGTCAGCAGAGTTGAAGTGCTCCTCAATCTGCTGTTTGTAAGCATGTTTGGCTTTGCAGATTCCCCTCCTCAGATCGGCTCTGGTGACGCTGTAGGCCCCCCAGTCTCCAGACCTGAAGGCGGTATTGCATGCTTTGAGCAGGAGACGGACCTCCTGGTTCATCCCTGGCTTCTGATTGGGGAACACTCTGATGTTTTTTAATCTTGTCATCCGATCCACACAGCTATTGATGAGATCAAGGACAGCGTTGGTGTAGGTATTGATGTTGGTAAAGGAATCAGTCATGGCCTGTGAAGCGAATTCACTCCAGTCTGTGTGTGAGAACTGCTGCTGGAGAGAAGCGTCAGCCCCATCCAGTCAAACTTTAACAGTCCTGATAGTGGGTTTCACACATCTGATGACTGGAGAGTACTCAGGCAGTAGGAACAATAAGAGATGGTCTGATTGTCCGAGGTGGGGGAGGGGTGTGACTCTGTAAGCTTCGGCCACACTTGTACGTGTACACACTTGTATGTGTATATGTACATGATCCAGAGTCCTGGTGAAACAGGACACATTCTGTTGGAATTTTGGCAAAACAGATCTTAAATTGCAGTGGTTAAAATCCCCAGCAACAATAACGACTCCATCAGGATGCACTGTCTGCAGTTTGTTGATAGCAGAACTTAGTTCTTTCATGGCTATGCTAGCCTTAGCATCCGGGTGGACATACACTGCTATCACAACAACGCATGTGAACTCACGTGGTAAATAAAAGGGTCTACACATAATAATCAGGTATTCAAGATCAACAGAGCAGTGATAAGAAACAGTGACAGAGACATTGCACCATGTTTTGTTTACATAAATGCATAAGCCACCTCCTCTGTTCTTACCCGTGCATGCTGCATCTCTATCCGTCCTGAAAATTGTGCACCCCTTGAGTTCCTCTACGTTTTCCCTGCCTCTGTTTTCGATCCTTGCGTCTGTGCTGGCGCCGGACACGTCCGGTCGGGATAAAGGGCTCGCTGTGTTGCGGCTTCCTTACGAGCTCCGGTGGTATCTGGTCAAATGTGAAAATAAAGTCCGAAACAGAGTTTGTGCAGATGTGAATGATATGCTCGCATGACAAAATTGCGCAAGCATGCAGAAGAATAGTACTTAAATAAGCACAAATACGGCAAATCTGGAGAGACACTGAGCCTTGTGATGTGTACGCGCTGCCATCTTGTTCTGAATTTTGTCATTGTTCACAGTACAAGTACAGACAGAGAAACAATGGGTAATATCTAAATGTTTATTTTTGATAGAAAATATTGTAGTATGCAATGCATACTATGCACTTAAAAAATAAAAGTTAATTTTTCTAAAAAATGAAACCAAATAGTTGTTCATTTTAAGAGACCCGTCTTATTTTCTCTTGTATATTTTATGTTGCTCTTTAATTAAGCAAAAATACATTTTATCTGTTTACTCGATTAATCGAGGAAATTTTCGGTAGAATACTCAATTACTAAAGTATTCGATAGCTACAGCCCTAATGATTTACATTTTTTAGGAAATATAGATGTGGAGAAATCTGTCACATCATCATAAACAATGTAAATAAAGGATATTAGAAAGAACATTGTACTCTTTACTACAGATGTCACTGTTACTATTTCAGCACAACTTAGTGAACTCTTCTTTCCCCACAGAGTAAATGGGATCATTTCTTTCATGCCTCCACAACTGAGAAGTGAACTTGGGGTTTGCTTCTTAAATCAGAGCTCCTTCCCTGTTTATGGAGTGACGTCACATCAGCATGACTGCACACAGCATCAGAAATAAACAAAGTCAAACTTCTTACCTTTAAATGAGTGACACTGTATATACACAAGTATTTGCTATAGATGGATCAACATACAGACATATTTGTTTGTTAAATCTAAAACATTGACTATACACATAAAAAAAGGGAAATCTAACCCACCTTGTAGGTAAAAATCTAACACAACACTACCACTACTGTGTTACACTAAAGGATTTGTGTAGGTGGGCTTCAGGTGGCTATAAGTGACATGGTACTTCCTGAAGAGTGTAGTGTATATTGTATGATACACAGTGTGGAACTAGCTTTGAACAGCACAACCTCCCCAAACCTAGCAAGGTAAGTGAGACGCCCGACTCTAAGGTAGCTGTCAAAATCAAAACACATCATTTAACTTCAACAATTTAACTGTCATTATTTTCTTCTCTTAATTCAGATGCAGTCTGTACACTTATTCAAACAGGAGACAGGCCTCATAACTCAGGAATTACACTGATATCACAGCTAACTGACTCAGCTGGGTCTTAAATTCTGTAGAGTTCACTGACTCAAAGCTATGCTGCTCTTATGCTCCACATTACACAGTCCTTTTTACTCTTCTCTCAGTTAATGATTTGTCTAAACTGTTCTTAGATCAGATCAGTGATATATTCGCTGCTATTAAACACCTTAAAGCAAAGTTGAGTTCCTCTGTTAACTAGTGAGTGTTTAGAGATACAGATGTGTTCCCATGAGACGGTGTGTATTTATTGCTGGTGAATGTAAAAGTAAGTCACCTCGCGTCTTTTTTTAAGTCCTGTTTTCCAGATAGACTCATGTTGGAGGTCATGTCTCCTTCTCCAGATTACAGCAGGACACACGTTTACTTCACTCCAACATTGATGTGTTAAATTAAACCCTGAATCAGTTCATTTACAGAAAATAGTCACGCTATCAAGTTATAAAACAACCTGTGTACATTAAAACTTCAGTACAAACCCATAAAACTCTTCTGCATCTAGTGTCACTTCAGTGTGTTTATATATTAGAGCTTTAGATACTCACTGTGTTTTTACTCCTTAATCTTTTAGTCCACACAAAATGGAGCTGCTGACTTTCAATTTCATTACAGTTTATACTGCAGAGCGGGGAAGGGCAGACACACACACACACACACGAGCTCTGTTACAAGATGTGGTGCTGGTTTGTACATCATTGATGGAATGACTGCTCAAAATAAATCAGTAAAAATTCACACAATATCACAAACTTCATTATAATAGAAATGAAACAATAAACAAACAAATCATTTAAATACATGTTCATATAACATCACAGATTGATATAAATCTTGTGATTTTTCATAGTAATTTAGTTCCCTTTTGGAACTCGATCTGCGTGGAAATGCTATGGAAACGCCCCTGCGTGACCGCGCTATGAACCACGTGTGTAATCTGACCAATAGGCGTTGGGACGTGACGTCATCGGCGGGTGACGTCGCGTAAACAGGAAGCTACAAATGGCTGCAAGATGGACAAGACGCTAGCTTCTGCTCGTTCAGGTAAGCACTGTGTTTTTCTGATCGAGTGATGGCTAGCAGACAGAGATTCCGTAAATGTGTTTATCCGTGTCCCCATTTCATTACCGGGAAGGATTCTCATGATCGGTGTGTTGGTTGCTTGGGAGTGGAGCATGCACAATCGACTCTCGAGGGAGTCGATTGCTCGCATTGTAGCTGCATGGCTATGCGCACAATTCGCTCGCGGAGAGCGCTCTTCGAGAAGAGCTCTTACCCTCGCGGTCCCGCTCTTGCCGAGGCAAAGCGGCGCCGGCGCTCGTGGGGCTCGCAGGCCAATTTAGCAGTGGGATTGGAGTCGGATGAGTCCTCTCCAGCCTCGTCTGCTGAATCGAGCTCCTGCTCTCGAGGAGAAGCAGGCCCAATGGCTGCTTCTTCTCCCGGCGCGAACAGCGCGGCATTAAATGTCTCTCCCTCCTAGGAAGGAGAGCTGATGGATGCTAGCAAGCCCGTGGGCTCCTCACAGCCTGTGCTGTATGAGGAGCACCTCGAGGTCGTGACACGAGCCGTAGCCAAGCTGGATATAGATTGGCCGGTGGAGCAACAGAAGCAGCGCACACCCAGTAAGCTGGATGAGCATTTCCTGCGTCCTGTGTCACTTCCTGGGTGCCGGAGCCTGTTGTTTTTTCCCGATCTGCACACCGAGGTGTCCAGATCCTGGGAAACCCCGTACTCAGCACGCACTTCTCCTAGTCACTCCTCGCTCTATGTGAATGTGGTTGGGGCTAAGGCGTGCGGCTACGGGGCGATGCCGTGTGTGGAAGAGACGCTGGTTAGCTATCTCTCCCCTACCATAGCATCATCGCTAAAGGCTCCGGTGTTCCCTACTAAGCCGCTACGTGCTACGTCGGCCTTAGTAGGGAAGGCTTACGCGGCAACAGGTCAGGCCGTGGGCTGCCTCCACACCATGGGTATGTTGCAGGAATACCAGGCTGACCTGCTACGTGATTTGGACGAGGGACTTAGCTCCGGGACTGCTGATACTAAGGAGTTGCGTCGCACTGCCGACTTAACCCTTCGGGCCACGAAACACACGGCGGGGGCCATTGGTCAATCCATGGCGGCCCTGGTGGCCACAGAAAAGCATCTCTGGCTCACCTTGTCCAACCTCCTGGACAAGGATCGAGCTGTGCTATTGGACGCACCGATGGCTCCTCCTGGACTGTTTGGCGACGCTGTGACGGCGGTAGTGAACAAGTTCCAGGAGTCTAAAAAGCAGTCGGCTGCGTTTCAGCAGTACCTCCCTCGGCGATCTCAGGTGGCTGTTCGGCGGCAGCCCCAGCCTGGTCCTTCTGGGCACCGCGAAGCCCAGAAACAGAGCGTTGCCACCCGCTCTCCGTGGGTGGGGCCTAAGGGCCCAAGGCGATGCTCCAGGCCCAAGAAGGAGCAGGATGACCCAGGGGTCACCCTCGCCTCCGACAAACGGGCAGTGGTGCATAGATCCTGCCGGTCTACGGTTGGGGGGATGGGGCACACCTCACGTTACGGTGACCATCCCTCCCCTGCACCACCGGGGTGCCAGGCCGTTGACTCTGCCACAAGATGTGCTCCAGAGCACAGCCTTCCTCCAGCGGGCACCTCCCTCCACTTCCGTCCAAAGCCTCGGTACGGATGGGACGGCTCGGTACGGACCGCCTCTCAGGAGGTGTCAACGGCCACAGTACGTTGCTCCGGCCATTCGGTCATGGAGGCCAGTCTGCCAGCCCTGCCACAAGGTGTGCCTCAGGGCACAGCTTCCCTCCAGCAGTTCGCTCCCCACCTTTCCACCCGAAGGTTCGTTGTGGGAGGGGAGGGTCCGCCGCCTCTCGCGAGGCATCATCAGCTGCAGGGCACGGCCCCGGCTGCTCTGAGTGGGTCAGAGGCCAGCCCCGAGGGACTGGTTCCGCTGAGGAACTTTCTGACAGCTTGGGAGGAGCTGCTAGGAGTCTCCCGGTGGGTCCTGCGGACCATAGAGGACGGCTACACGGTTCAGTTCACGTCCTCTCCTCCCCGTTTCAATGGGTTTGCTTTCGGGGCGAAGCTTACCAATATCGGGTCCTCCCGTTCAGCCTAGCACTCTCGCCCCGCACCTTCACGAAATGCTTCGACGCAGCACTGACCCAGCTCCAGGTCATCTGCATTTTAAATTACCTCGACGATTGGTTGATTCTGGCTCAGTCGGAGCGCCAGGTGATTCGTCATCGAAATGTTGTCCGTGAACACTCGTTCCCATAGCTTTTCGACGCAGCTCAAGTTCCGAAAGGGAACGTCTCTAGGTTACGACCGTAACCCTAGTTCCCTGAGGAACGAGACACTGTGTCTCCGTGCCACACTCCCTGCATCCCTGCGGCGCTTACCTTCTCTCGCAGGAGCTAGCGTCTTGTCCATCTTGCAGCCATTTGTAGCTTCCTGTTTACGTGACGTCATCGGTGGGTGATGTCGCGTAAACAGGAAGCTACAAATGGCTGCAAGATGGCTCCCAACGCCTATTGGTCAGATTACACACATGGTTCAGAGCGCGGTCACGCAGGGGCGTTCCCATAGAGTTTCGACACAGCGTCTCGTTCCTCAGGGAACTAGGGTTACGGTCAAAACCTAGAGACGTTTCTGTTACAGCATTTCTATACCCCAACATCCCCATGTTTGTTCTGCTCCTCCACAGTCACCTGGTATGAAATTCAGGACTTTTCTAATAAAAAAAAGTGTCTGAAGAAATAAAGCTTTTAAATCATTTGGATGAAAAACATTCATAACTCAAAGCTCTGTTTAACACTGCGTGCTAGTTCCTTCTGCTGGTCAAATATGTTTATAGCAGAAAAAATATATCTCAAAGATTATCTGCATTGTGAAAAAACTGTATATAAAGAAAAACATTCTTGTGTAAATTAATACATAAAAATGCAATGTACAAGGAGATAAACTAATAATTTAATTAAACTTTGTCAGGGAAAGGCAAACATTTTTAGCAGAAAGGATAAAATGAAAGTTGACCTTTTGTTTATTTAATTCTGAATGTAGTTCTCTATTTATTTAGTCCAGTGACTGCAAATTGTAGATTTGAGTATTTATTGTATTTTTAGAAATTGTCCAAACTGTTCTGGAAATGGGGTTTCTATTTACCCAGCAAACACAGAATGTTCTCAACAGCTGAAACTAATTTATATAATTTTGATGTACACACAGAGTCCTCCAACGAAACCGAGTGTGCACAATTTAAAGATTAAAATTGTTTCATTTCATTCCCCCGAACTACAGTCACATAGTTCAACAAGAGTGAGAAAAATATTACATTTATATTACAGGGGACTGAACACTGACTAATATTCATGTGTACAAAAGGTTATGATATTAGAAGTAACAGCAAAAAATAAACCTAAAAAAAAAACAACAACAAAAAAAAAACAGTATGTTCCAACAGCTTTCCCTGAGGACCCCAATACTTCAGAATTCCGATGTCTCCTTGTGTGACACACTAAATTCAAGTCTTTAAATAACTCAATATATCAATTTACTAATCAACTGATTAATTCTTATATCTATTATTTTACTCAGGTTGTAAGAGCTTTCAATCTTCTGTGTCACTACAATTGGTAGTATATGTTAAATAAACTCTTGGTCTGATCCAACTAGTATTCTAGTTTTATAATGAATCATTTTTATTGCGTTTGAAACGTATATTCTGTCTATTCTAGTCTTAACCTTTAGTGTGAAACCACAATAGTTAGGGAAAAGTGTTCTAAATGTGTCTTTATAATTGTATATGTTCTAGTAGACGTTTGGAGAAAATGTCACACTGGTAATCATATAAAAGAATAAAAGAACCGGCAGGAACAACAGGCGCCAACGACCTCAGAGAAATCTCAAAGAGGAAGAGCTGTGGGAATTTTTAATAAAATAATGCAAAAGTACACCACGGACTAGGGGAAAGGTGAGAAGGAGAGAAGAATACACAGCAAGAGTCAAGGCCATTAGAAACAAGCAGGTCCTAGGCGTAGGTCATCAAATGTAGTAAACGATTAACCACCCCTATAGGCTAAGAATACACAGAAACCAACACACACACAGACACACACACACACAGAGGCAGAAAGGACACGCGCACACAATATTAAGGCCCAAAACTGAGCAGAAGGGTTTTAATAGGGAGATGCAAAATCATAAGGAGTCACTTCTTAATATAAAATGGTTTGACAGCATAGCGAGGAGGATATTGAGTCTTTTTGTTAACACGCCATGGAGCTTGAGTAGCCTGAGTGCGTGTGGATGGAGTTGGAAGAGTCTGAGTAGACTTGGTGACAACTGTAGCAGTCTGTGTTGAGACATCGACCCCCTTAACAGCAGATGTGTCGCTGGGTCGACCACAACTCTCCATATCCTGGATATAATGAGTAATGACCTCAGTGAGAAGATCAGCAGTAGGTGAAGGTGTAGAGAGGTCAGTTTCATCCAAAAGGTGTGCTACCCATGCGGAGATTGAAGCTAGAACACACCACAAATAGAGCCTCAGCAAGCATATACAAATACTCTGGCCACTGGGTTAATAAGTAAACCAATGACTACTGCACACCACATCCAGAGAGACTGAACAGTAGAAGAACCGGTTTTGAATCATATAGAAGAGAAAATGCTGGAGTACAAGAAAATCCATACATACCCATGAACAAGTGTGTTGTGCTGAGTTGTGTTAAGAAGACCATAGAAAAAGAGAATGAGTCTAAAAGCACATAAAACCAACTTATAAGCTCCATGGCCTGATGACGTAGGCCCAAGGACTATGGGGACGGGGCCCCTTGGTTGGGAAATAATGGGAATTTAGAGGGCCTAATGCGTGGGCAAAATATTGACCCAATGTATGGGCAAAACATTACAAATTGGAAATAATGGTAATTTCCTAAGCGGGTGAAACTGTGTACGTGAGCGGTATTATGATTGGATAACGAAGGGGGTATGGCAAAAAGGGGGGCATGTCAGAACTGTATATAAACTTATTGCAATCAGCAGTGCTTCGGTGCAAGTCTCGTCTACTGGACAAACTTGTATCCCTGGTACCAGCTGGTTAATTGCTATCTATACGACTGTCAATAAACCTACCTCAACTGAATCCAGAATTCGTGAGTTTGGCTGATCATTTCTTCTCTGAAATTTTACTTAGAACTGTTGTTTAAACTTATAGTCAGATTGCAGGAGCTAGCCTGGGCCAATGTAGGGTGGAGTCGGTTTTCTCCCACAGAGCCTATATGAGCCTCCATATATTTACTTTATTTCTTCATCTTGCCCTGTTGAGTTCTTTCTCCTCTATATAGTCCAGTTCTTCTACTAGTTTCTTTTTTTATATTTTTGTTCTCTTTGCCCAATTCGTTCTCTAATTTAAAAAAAAATTCTAGTTTTTATTTTTTCTTTCTTTCTTTCTTTCTTTCTTTCTTTCTTTCTTTCTTTCTTTCTCCCATTCTACAATATTTAATTAAAAATGTTTCATTAAAAATGTAACATTATCTTACTCATTCATTTCATTTCCTTTTTCTTTTTCTATAATTTATCTATTCTTAAAATAGAGATTGTTGGTTTTCTTTAAACTTTCTGTATTTAGAATCCATACACCTTGTTGCCTTTTTACATTATTCCAATCTTAAAAAATAAAAACTTATGATACTCAAACTGGTTTCTATGTATTTGATTTTGTCTATAAAGTTTTCTACATTTCTTGTACATAAAATAAATACAATCTTTGTCCTCCAAGTTCTTGACTATATTCCTTCTTTTCTTCCTTCGTTTCTCTCTCCACACGTCTATCACGTTGTTTTCACTCATTGGATCCTTTAGTTCTTGACTCTCTGTATCTGATTTAAAAACCATCCCATCTGCCATGTCGAGTTTACTGAAAACAGTGTTAAAGTCCTCCATCATTATTATTGCGTTATACTTCTTTATAATACTTCTTAAAGGATTCTTTCTTTTCTTTTTTTATCTTTTGGGGCATGTACATTTAATAAACTGACAAACAAGAGAGCTGAAACTTCACTGTGTAGAGGCAAATTCTAGTGTTTCAGCTCTCCTATTTGTACCCTTAGTGTGTGTGTCTGTGTGTGTGCATGTGTGTCTTCATGCACCCTCCATTTTCAGTTCTTATCGAGCACATTAACACAAACTCCCCTAATGTTCCCATCTTTCTAGCATGTACAAATTTAACGGCTGGAACAAGTGCCTCTTTTTTTATTTCATTTTTAATTTACTGCAAAAGCACATAACAATTATATAAAATCTCCACTACACCACCCTCTAGACTGCTTTAAGATGTTGTCAGGTAGTTTTAAAAAAAAAAGAGAACAAAAAAAAACAAAATTGACATGGAGGAGAGTTTCACTCAGAGTGAAATGGCCATAAGCAAGAGAAAAGTTGATAAGGAGCCCGTTTACAAATTTGTTTATTTGTATCTATCAAAACATTGATATGGAGCCCATTTATATATTGTTTTGTTTGTTTGTTTGTTTAAATTTATCAAAACATTAGCTACAGGGCATGAATATTAAGATGTTGTTGTTAGAGAATTCAAATAGTAAAGTAGATGAATGCCTATGTCAAAAGCTTACAGCACCTGGTATTCCCAGGCAGTCACCTATCCAAGTACTAACCATGCCCGACTCTGCGTAGCTTCCGAGATCAGACGAGATCGGGCGTTCTCAGAGTGGAATGACCGTAAGCGAGAGGAAAGTTGGAATGAAACCCATTAATAAATTGTTTGTTTTTTTCTTTTTTTTTGTTGTTTTCTATCAAAACATTAGCTACAGGGTATGAATATTAAGATGTTGTTGTTAGAGAATTTAAATAGTAAAGTAAATGAATGCCTATGTCAAAAACTTACAGCACCTGGTATTCCCAGGCAGTCGCCTATCCAAGTACTAACCAGGCCCAACTCTGCGTAGCGTCCAACAAAACAATTAATCAGCTTAATCAGTTAGACATGTAATTTTCTATTAAATAATAACAGTCTGTAATGGATTTCATAGAAATTTTGTGTAAAATAAGTAGTGTGTGTTGTCAAGATTGAGATCTAGTGTGAGATCTAATGACAAATAGTCTTAAACAAATAAAAATATCAAAAAAAACTGTTAAAATGTCCAGCAATGTTTACAGTGTTAAAGGTCTTATAAAATATCTACCATTCTTCTGCATGAAGTGTTTTCTGTAGTGTGGTTTGTACCATTTTTATAATAAATAAATCTTTATACACGGATGATAATATTCCATATTCCTGATAACTAGTACAATAAAGATTAAAGGTTTGGCTCAATTCTCATAGCAGTGTGTCTGTCTGTAATGAGTCTGTCTGTGTTTCTGCCCTGTTTCTGTCTGCTGTCTTTCCCTGTTGTTAATTGTTTGCTCCGCCCACTCATTGGTTACCACGGACATTAATTGAACTCCATCTCTCCTTCAGGTGTGTTGTCTTTGTCTCTGATTGTCTCTGCTTTGTCATTGGTTCCTGTCAGTTATATATACTCTGTTTGCTCACTTCCTTGTTGCTAGTTGTTGTCTATATGTTTGTGTTCCTGTTAGCTCTGTGTGTTGCCTAGTTTTGCCTGTCTGTCTGTTTCTTGACTTGGTTTATTAAAATGTTTCAACTGCATTTGGATCCTCACTCGCCTTTGTCCTGCACCGTGACACTGTCATTCCTGGTCCTATTAAATATACCAAGTCCATGAATCCTGAACTGATTACTCTGTGAAATCTAACCCTAGACTGGCTCTTAACTCTATACATCTGTGTACCTCATTTCATGTTCAACCTTTTTAACCACAAGGTTGCTGTGGATCTGGAGTCTATCCCAGGAATACTGGCCATGTGATAAGAATCCACTATGGATGAGATACCAATCAATCAGTATTGTCTGTCTGGCTACTAGGGATGTAACTGAACACTAATACATAATTTGGATTAAACAGACACATTGAAAGAGAGCATCACTACCAGAGATATTATGTTAAAACCTGAAGCAGAAAAAGAGTTGAAGCTTGAAGCTAGCCTTACAATCCACACCCGGATTACATGTACTAGATCCAACAAATCATTCACACACACAGAGGATGGAAACAAGGGGGTGTATGACATCAGTATTATAGCAAGATAATGAAGGGAAATTAAGACCATTAGACTAATTTTCAAATAAACTGGATCTAGTAGCAGCTGCCTATTTATTTAAGATCTGTAGGAACAGCTGAAAAAGCAATTAATCCTTCTCGTGGCATTGTAGAATACAGTGAATAGTTCCAGATGTAGTAACATCTACTCCTTTAACAGAAAACAGCACATATGTCAGCAAACAGCATGATGGTTGAGAGATGTCTTGAAAATGCCAAATGTCAAAATGGAATGCTGTACTGTAGTAAACCCTGCAGCCCCTTCTTTCACAGAAGTTGGATGGAGAACAGCACAATTGTGTAACAGTTGCAAATATTATATTTGTCAATATAATATATTATTAGGGTTGGGAACTGAGAACCGGTTTTTATTCAGAACCAGTTCTGTTTTTTAACAGGAACCGGAACCACGTGAAATGTTTGTTTCGGTTCTAAACGCGGTTCCAATGCGATGACGGGCAAAGCGATGGGAGCAGTCACTTTAAATAGCCATGTCTTACTAGAGATGAGCCGGATACTCGGCTGAAACGAGTATCCGGTACGGATAAAGCACTTCTGCCGAGTATGAGTATTATACGAGTAATACGAGTCAATATCTGTGCTCGGATTGAATGAAAATCATCATTGGGTAGCTGATTGTGTCAGCGTTCTGTGATAAGCTAGTCACAGCGCCCCTCCCCTACACACATACAGATGTATTGTGTTGCTGTGTCTCGCTCTGCTCACTCACAGTCACATACAGAACAGCTCTCTGTCTCTCCCTCAGTCACTCACGTTCGCGGGTCTTTTCCGTTAACGTTTAGGGTTTCTTCAGCTTTTCACTTCGGGTTGTAACGTTAATAATACGTACTTACTAACCAGTAGAGTTCTGGTAAACATGGGTTCGTTCAGACGTGGTGCTTGCTTGGTAGAATGTGATCGCATTGCGTCTCTGCCTGTCGGAGATTTTTTTCTTTTTTAAACCTTCAGCTGTCTCTAACCAGTAACCAGACACTGAGTGTCTGACACGTTTTTGCTGTATTTCATAAAAAACATAAAGATAGTAAGCTAGTGTTATAAATATTACAAATTAATTATTAAGCTGCACACACACACTCACACACATACACCTGTTGTGGAAATAAAAAAATAAAAAAGAACCAAAAAAATAAAAAAAATCACACTGATCATAAAAAAATTAAAAGTTAAAAAAGAAAGTTATGCTGTTCATTACATTTTACTTCATAATTGCACTGCATTGTTTTGTTTTCATTGTTGCAAAACTTGTTCTGTAATATAGTTAGTTTGCTATCATGATCAAAACCATTGATCTGAAGCTCAATCCTGATGCTGTCCTGTAAATATTTTTCTAATCAGCAATAAATATAACAATTTCTGATCAACCCATATCAATTGCATGCTTAAAATAACATACCGGTTAAAGCCCTGCCCATTTCAAGACACACCCCGCCTACTTCCGGGTTAGGCCCCACCCATTCCCGAGTACAGATACAGATACAGATAATTCATATGGTTAACAGATACAGATACAGATAATGCTGTACTCGCTAATTCCTATGTCTTACCTCATGAATATTAATTGTTTACACTGTTTACAGTCACGCAACCAAATTAACACAGAAATCAGTCACTCGTGCTGCTGTGCTGAGGTACGCTTTGTGTTAAACATGTCTAAAAAAAAGTCTAAAGTGTGCATTCATTTCCAAAGCTACAACAATGAAGCAAATCCACCCCCTCTGAGAGGGTTTTCTCCACAGCTGGAGATACAATAAGCCAGGAAAGGTCTCCTCTTCTCCCAGAGAAAGCAGACATGTTAATTTTTCTTCAGAAAAATTGCTAACTGTTTTGCTAAGTTGTAATTCTGGATGTTAAATTTGATGTTGGATTTATTTAAATTTAAATTGATATGAATTGAAATGCTCTGTTTAAAATATTTAAAGAGTGATTAATAAACACAAATGGACTTGTTTAAGTATTGTGCATTATTTTTCACATTTTTTTTATTATGGAATCAGAATCAGAACCGGGAATCGTAAGGCAGAACTGGAACCGGAATCAGAACCGGAAAATTTCTTTTGATACCCAACCCTATATATAATAATGTGCTTATTTCATGTCTATAGCACCCAACCTGTATAACCATGCCTATATATCCATTGCATATTTCTATGTGTATTATCCTGTTCATACTGTAATCATACTGTAAATACTGAACATCTCGCACTTGCTGCTTATTCCACTTCTGGTTAGATGCAAAACTGCATTTTGTTGACTTGTACATGTATAATGACAGTAATCAAATCTTGAATCTTATCTAATCTAAAATTAAATTGTCAGGTCCAAATTAAAGGAGATGCCATCACAGAATCCAGACCCTAAAACTAGATGGATCAGCCATCAGAAACCAGAAAACAGGCCATAGTACATAAGACATGCAGTAGTCACAGAATATGAAATAGTGAAAGTTGAATAACTAGCAGGACACCTCTCTGCACCAGCAGAGTTAATTGCTCTAACATAAACATGTAAATTAGCACAAGGCAAAAGTGTAACGATTTATACTGATAGCAGATATGATTTTGGCATGTTGTGGAAACACTAAGGGTTCCTTTTTAGGTAAATTAAAAGCACACACAATGGCCTGATTTCTGTTCTCCTGGATGAAGTCATATTAACAAAATCCAGCACTATTTGTAAATGTGCAGCACATACATAGAAAATGACTCCATTTGACAAGGAAATGCCAAAGCTGATGCAGCAGCAAAGGCAGCTGAACAAAAATCCTCTATGTATAGGAAACTGTGTGCATTTTGATGATATGTACTCCAACAGCTGACCTCAGGCATGTTGCACAGCAAAAGAAAGAGCAGCATGGAGAAAATCAGGATGTGTGGTAAGAAATGGGGGTTTGGTATAGCCCCAATGACAAACCATGCTTGCCAAATAAATTGTTTCTTTACTGTAATAAATTGATGCATGTAAGACCATGCACCAAAAGGAGGAATGTACAATATCTCTAAATATTGGTACACCAAGGGCTCCCAAAAATGTTGTGAAAGATGCCGTGTTATAACATTAAAAGGCTTTTAAGGACAATAAGAAAGACACACACTAGGACCATTGAAACAGAAAACAACAAACCAAAAACAAGAACTCAGCATAAAATTGTCATCCATATATAAACCTGTTGTCTTGTGCCTATCATTGAAACACAAGGAACAGGTGTGTTAACGGATTAAGGATAGGGCGGGGCAACACACGTGATACACAAAAGCAAAAACAAAAGCACACGGCACACAAAACCTGCCAGAATGTTCCCCCTAGTGTTCAGGCAGGGAACAGTCCAAGCCATTCCTGACAAATAGTGAACCTTATAACTCTTGCACATGCCCTACCAGTGTGCTATTTTCTGAAAACTTTCAGAACATGTGTTAAATATTTATTTGGCTACTAAAACTGTTTTGCGTTGGAAATTGAGGGTTTTTTCTATTAGAATTTTTTTCTTGCACAATGCAGTTAAAGACAAACAAGTGTGTAATCTTGAAAGGAGTTTTATTTTTATGTTTTTGCATACAGTGATTTATTTTTTTATTTTTTGTAAAAGATTCATTACATGTCACAGTAGACAATGACTTTCATCTAACATTTTAATACTCCTCTCCCTCTTCTTCTCCCTCACCTTCAATGGAGTCAACACCAACTTCTTCATAATCCTTCTCCAGGGCAGCTGTGTCCTCTCTGGCCTCAGAGAACTCGCCCTCCTCCATACCCTCACCCACATACCAGTGCACGAAGGCACGCTTGGCGTACATCAGATCAAACTTGTGATCGAGACGAGCCCAAGCCTCAGCAATGGCTGTGGTGTTGCTCAGCATACACACAGCCCTCTGCACCTTGGCCAGGTCTCCACCTGGAACCACAGTGGGGGGCTGGTAGTTGATGCCCACCTTGAACCCAGTGGGACACCAGTCCACAAACTGAATGCTGCGCTTTGTCTTGATGTTGCCGATAGCAGCATTCACATCTTTGGGCACCACATCGCCACGGTACAGCAGGCAGCAGGCCATGTACTTGCCGTGACGTGGGTCACATTTTACCATCTGATTGGCGGGCTCAAAGCAGGCGTTTGTGATTTCAGCCACAGAGAGCTGCTCGTGGTAAGCCTTCTCTGCAGAGATTACTGGAGCATAGGTGGCCAGTGGGAAATGAATACGGGGGTAGGGCACCAAGTTGGTCTGGAATTCAGTAAGATCGACATTGAGGGCACCATCGAAACGGAGAGAGGCAGTGATTGAGGACACAATCTGGCTAATAAGCCTATTGAGATTGGTGTAAGTAGGACGCTCAATATCTAGGTTCCTACGGCAAATGTCATAGATGGCTTCATTGTCTACCATAAAGGCACAGTCAGAGTGCTCTAGGGTGGTGTGTGTGGTCAGGATGGAGTTGTAGGGCTCCACCACAGCTGTAGACACCTGGGGAGCTGGGTAGATAGAGAACTCCAGCTTGGACTTCTTACCGTAGTCAACAGACAGGCGTTCCAACAGCAAAGAGGTGAAACCAGAACCGGTTCCACCACCAAAACTGTGGAAGACCAGGAAACCCTGGAGCCCTGTACACTGGTCAGCCTGGAGAGATGATTAAAAATGTTGATTGATTTTCCAAAAGAATATCGATAATTTTACAAAGTAATTGCCTAAAAGGTCCTCACCAGTTTGCGGCACCTGTCCAGTACCAGGTCAATCAGCTCCTTGCCAATGGTGTAATGACCACGAGCGTAGTTGTTAGCAGCGTCCTCCTTTCCTGTGATGAGCTGCTCAGGGTGAAACAGCTGGCGGTATATTCCAGTACGCACCTCATCTAAAGGAAAAAAACAATATCAATTATATTAACATCCAGAGCACTGGTAACTGAAAGTCATGTGCCATAAGATCTTAATCTTACCTATAACAGTAGGCTCCAGATCCACAAACACAGCCCTGGGGACGTGTTTTCCAGCTCCAGTCTCACTAAAGAAAGTGTTGAAGGAATCGTCTCCACCTCCAATGGTTTTGTCGCTGGGCATCTGTCCGTCCGGCTGGATGCCATGTTCAAGACAGTAGAGTTCCCAGCAGGCATTGCCAATCTGGACACCAGCCTGACCCACGTGGATAGAGATGCACTCACGCTGTGGAAACAAGAAGGACCAGATCCATGACATTTTTATTTTTGCTGTATGCAGAGCCGATCCTGACCTCCCTGGGGCCCTAAGCAAAATTCTGCTAAGGGGCCCTCCTACCTGACCCATGAGCCATGTAAACCATTTGCCACACATTCACACTTGCACTGGCAGCACTGCACAGCTAATTTAGCTAGTCAGATAGAGACTAGAGACAGAATCACATCAACTTAACTTTACTGTTATTTGCTCTTGCTGACATCAAATTTGAAGAGAACACTAGTTTACCCAATTGCTGTTCTCGCATTTCACTCTCATTTTGTTCCTTTTTTCTCTTTTCATGGCCAGATGGATAGCTCCACTTCATATTGTCATCTACACAGTAAACATTAACATGCGCTGTATAATGAGGCGGGGGGCGGGGCTTTGCGTAATTTGCGGGGCCCTACGCAACTTGCATAGTGAGCGTATAGGGCCGATCGGCTCTGGCTGTATGCCATATTTGTTGTGCTGTTGAACACATTTAACTTCCTGGCAGCTCGGATATGAAAATCAGATAACTTTCTATCTCCACATTGACCATATACTTTGTATATCAATCTATGTGTGTGTGCATGTTCATGTGTATATAGCTCAACTGGCCTTTCTCCAAAAAGAAAACTAGAGGCAGAGCACAACTACTAAATGTTAGTAACCTCACTAAGTGATTAACTGCTACAACAGAGCTTTTCTACATAACAGAATAAAAAATAAAAAAATAAATTAGCCATATATATATATATATATATATATATATATATATATATATATATATATGTGTATATATATATACATATATATATATATATATATATATATATATATATATATATATATATATATACATATTAAATTATGTGGGTTATGTGAAAATATAAGGCACATTTGGCGTAAAACAGATCAAACTTGTGATTGAGACAAGCCCAGGCCTCGGCAATAGCTCCTTGGCAGACAATTTATTTATTTGTAAATTTGTTTGTATATTTGTACTTAAATAAGTTTGTTTGTATATTTGTATTTTTTTTCTGACCTTATTTTTATTGTCAGCATGTTGTTGTTTTACAACAACAAATGTTTTACACTAAAATAAAATCCTTGTTTGCGCAAGCATCCTTGCCAATAAATCTCCTTCTGATTCTGATCCTAAATGTCCGTTATTATTTCATACAACAAAATGATTTTGTGTGAAACCTTAAAATAAATATATTATCAAACAGTGTAAAACATTTGGTAAACTCAGTACAAAGTTGACTGAAACATTATATTGCATACATTAAGGTTTAATAAAGTTCCACATAACAATTCTACAAACGTCATTCATAAAGTATGAATAATGTGATCGGTAGCTAACAATTCTTACGGTAGACAAATAATAAGACAGATAATACTTACCATTTTGAAGATGGTGGCTTTAATGTGTATCTAAATAAAAGCTTATTTAAAAAAGTTGAACTTGAACTTGAAATCTCACAGCTCAAGTGTAACGAGTCTGTACCGAGAGCACGGAATGGTCTTAAATTTGGGGGCAGAGTTATTTACACTTCTCGGCTCTGTCGTCATGGAGACGGGACATTTCCTCTTCCTGTGTTGACTCTCATTGGTGGAGAAACGGTAAGCCGCACTCCATTGGTGCGTTTTAACTTTTGAATAATTTCTTCCTCTGAAGACATTTTCAACCTGGGGACATTAGTGGAAGGTTTTTTAAACACTCTCTATTAAAGCTTTCAACTTACAATTTAGGGGAACAAAACGATGAAAGCAATAGTTACTAAACTTTTCAGCGATGGAAGGAACAAGTTGCAGGGCTGTCAAGTGTCACACATTGAGAGTGACAGTCACGTATTTCAGTCTTTTCTCATGCTCTCCCACCATACATTGTATTTCTCATGCAGAAAAACTTTTTGACTATTTATCATATATTTAATATGCCGCAGCACCCAAAATGTATCAGTCTGCACCGCTGTCTCTATGGAACCGGGCAGGAATCAAGCGCGTCTCCCCTGGAGTTCTTAGTCGAGCCTGACAGTTATAAGCCAATCAAAAAAAGAGGCTACACAATAGCCAATCAGAAAATAGCACTACCTGGGTAAGATTTAATGCAACAACCAATGAAAAAAAAAACATTTGAACAAAACCTCAACAGCTACGGGACATTGTCCTCAATCATGACCCTAAAAATGGCTGGACTTGAGCCGAACTGTTTTAAATGGGAGCAACATTACAAATAATAAAGGGGTCCAAAAAGGCAACAAACACTTACAATAAACAACACCAGTCATAATCTCTCTCTCTCTCACACACACACACACACAAACACACACACAAATTAATAAATGGAAACTAAACAAATACTTTGTATTTGGTTAAATTGCGGTCAGTGATCATTACTCCCCCATTATTGATTTTTCTTTTTTTTTAAGGTGGTGGTGGTGGGGTGTTGGAGATGTCACGCTTGCCTGTCTTCAAAACTTGAGAGCCCTAAAGTTGACTGGAACATTTAACAAAATGAAACACAATAGCTCGAAACAGTGATCAAGAAGTAAGTATAAAAAGAAGTAAAAAAAAAATAATAATTATAATAATACAAGGAAAGAAACACAAACACACAAAAAGGTTAACTGCACAGAAATTACAGACACACACACACACACACAAACACACACACACACATATTTTGTCACATATACATTACAGCACGTTGAAATTATTTTTTCACATATCCCAACTCTGGAGCTTGGGGTCAGAGTGCAGTGTTAGCCATTATACAGACAAAAAAAGTCATAATATTTCATGCATACTGTAGATACAAACACAAACTTAATTGATTAGAAAGCTGAGATCCTACAGAATACAACGGTATGAGGATCATCACTCTGTGAACAATATTCACAGAACTAGAAGGAAAAAACTCAAAACATTCGAGCAGCCACGACACTATATTTGCTCCTACCTATGGCGTTTCAGGATTATAAATCATATTTCAAGAGAAAAATCCAGTTTGTCTCTGTTACTTTCTCTGTCTGTGAGAGTCTTACAAAACCAAGAAGTCCATTGGCCATCATTCATGAATCATTCCTGACACACTACCTTTTATGGTTGAAAGGACAACAAAAGCTTCTTGACTTGACTTGATTACATTAGGTGATAAAATGTATTATGCTAATTCATGTTGTTTTAAAGAAAGCATTCTTCTGTTTAATTACATTTTCTTGGCTACTAGCTGCATTTCCCCTTTCTGTTTCTGTTCTTTTACTATCCAAATTGCTACAAACCCTATTTACAGATCAGTTTGTGACACTTTCTAAAAATCCAATAAAAACTAAAATCTGTAATGTGTTACTTTACTTGAACCTTTATTTAACAGACAAAACAAAGAAAAGATTTTCATTGTTTTCACTGACAAGCATAATTCTTTTTGTTAAATATAAACAAATCTAAAAATTAATTTGATTCATGTTCAGAACTATTATATATTCCTTAGTTTTAGCACTACAGTCTAGATTGAGGGTATCAGCTCCATGTTACACTAAAAAATCCAACTTGCAAATAGTTAACTCAGTTTAAAATTCTAAGTTAGGTGTAGCGGCCCCTTAGTCCCAAAGAATTAGGCAGAGAGTTTTTTACTCATCCTTGAATGTTTATTTTTGAAGCAATAAACCTTTTCTTTGCATAGGTCTGCATAAACAGGTTCCATGCATCCTTTCTTGCCAACGGTGTATTAAACATTATGCTTCACACTTCAATGCACCGTAAAACTATACAGAAAGACAAATAACAAAAAATAAATAACATAAGCACATTAACATTCATTCATTTTCTACCGCTTATCCGAACTTCTCGGGTCACGGGGAGCCTGTGCCTATCTCAGGCATCATTGGGCATCAAGGCAGGATACACCCTGGACGGAGTGCCAACCCATCACAGGGCACACACACTCTCTCATTCACTCACACCCTCACACACTACGGACAATTTTCCAGAGATGCCAATCAACCTACCATGCATGTCTTTGGACCGGGGGATGCATGCATGTCTTTGGACCGGAGTACCCGGAGGAAACCCCCGAGGCACGGGGAGAACATGCAAACTCCACACACACAAGGCGGAGGCGGGAATCGAACCCCCAACCCTGGAGGTGTGAGGCAAACGTGCTAATCACTAAGCCACCGTGCCCCCCGCATATAAACATAAACATCATAAACAAATACATAATCACAATGTAAATCTGTTTAGAACATACCACGGTAATGTTTAGAACTACGTGCAACACAACATACCTCGTTACGCACTCCTAAGGGGAAACTAAATTATTTAATATGGAAACTTATCTATTGTTCTCTCTGCATTTTGAGCATCTTCTAACGTGAACATTGTGCTAAAAATCATCGAACTCTGAAGTCATTTTCCCCAACATTGCTATAATGCCCTCTAGTGATGGCTTAAAGAGAGGGAACGGGGCAGTCATTATATTAGGTGAAGACATTTTTGAGCACAGTGTTGAGTTTAATAAAAAAAAAAAAAAACGAATTAAGTGCATGTTTATCATTTTCATTTTCAATATGATATGATTTTTTTATCATATCATATTATTTTCATTTCAAAAATAGGAATAAAGTCAAGGAAATGACTTTTTAAATATTTTTCTTTCTTCATTCGATCGTGTCAATTCCTGTCACTGCACATGCACAGCCTGTCTTTGTGGCATTATGCAAGGGGTTTCCCTCATTAACTGCAATGTGAAAGGGGCTGGATATTAGGGGTGGGCAATACTGTAAATTTTGTAATGATCATATACCAAGTAATTACAAGACCAGTATCGCTGATAACGATACTATTACTGGAAGTTTTCTACTTTTAAAAGTAGGGTGTATCATGGTTTATGAGGTGAACTGCATCATTAATATGACAAATCTGAATACATTTTTTAACAACCAAAACATTTTATGACTTTTACATTCAAAACACCTATAAATTAGTTGTGTATGTTAAAACCCAGGACAGATTTTAAAGATAAATTTTCTTTTTTATTTTAATGGAGTTTGCACATGAAATTAGCAGACAAATATTGCTGAAGAACAGATGATTTAAAACTTCTTTCAGTTTTTGTTCAGTGTTTTGTTCAGACACAATATTATAACAAAATTAAATGTATCCCTCTGTTACCCTTCTCTGACTTTTTTATAAACATGTACAATATTGTTTCTGAAAAATAAAGAAAAGAATGTATTCAGAACTACTGACATAGAGGTTTTTGTTCAGAAAAAAGTAACCAAAAAAATTTCCTTTTATTGCATTTCTTCTCTCCTGCCGTCAAGAAAAAACTTTCTGTGGGTACAGATGATGTAGTGATTCCCATTGTGAAAATAACTGCTAAAAATCTAACTAATTACACTATGAATTAACATTAACCAAACTAATGACTTCAGTCACCTCTATAGCTACGTGGATGTTCTTTGCCTCTCTGAAGCTGAAAGGATTCTGTCAGTGACTTGATTCAGTGCTGATGGGGTTCTGTCTGAAGAATTTTCCTGCTCTCTGTCTTCCTTTTACATCTCAGAGTTCACTTTATCATGCTTTTTTAATGTGTTTATATAAGTTATTAGTGTTGCCACAGTAGTGAACAGACTTGCTACACACATCGCAGTTTGTAATGTTTTCATTTACAGCAGTAAAATAATTCCATACAACGTTCCTCTATCTTTCAGCCATGGTTTCGGTCATTCAGTGTCTGACGCTACAGCTTGCAGACAGAAGTGTGTGCTTTTAAACCATTTGGATGGAAAAGGTTCATTACTCTAAGCCGTGATTAACACTGCGTGCTAGTGCCTCCTGTTGGTCAAATATGTTTATAGCAGAATAAACTGTATATCAAAGAATATCTGCATTGTGAAAATACTGTATATAAAGATCAAATCCACATATTACTGCATAAATAAATACATAAAATTCCAATGTACAAGGAGATAAACAAATAATTTGGTTAGGCAAAGGCAAAAATATTAAAGGAAATGATAAAATGAAAGTTGACATTTTGTTTATTTAATTCTGAATGTAGTTTATTATTTATTTAGTCTAAATGACTGCAAATTGTAGAGTTTAGTATTTATTGTGTTTTTAGAAAGTGTCCCAACTGGTCTGGAAATGAGGTTTCTATTTACCAAACACAGAATGTTCTCAACAGCTGAAACCAGTTTATATGATTTTGATGTACACACATACAGAGTCCTCCAACGAAACCGAGTGTGTGCACAATTTAAAGATTAAAATCGTGTTTCATTTCATTCACCCGAACTTCAATCAGTCACATAGTTGAACAAGAGTGAGAAAATATTTTATTACTATTATCAGGCAGTAGAGGGCGCGCTTAATCCTCATGTTCTGTGTTCTCTCTGGTTGTGACGTTACTAATCCTCATGTTTTGTCTTCCTTGTTCTCAATTTTCATTACAGCCTGTGTTTTGCTCTGTGTGATGAAAGTCTGGTTCAGATCTATCTATTGCCTGCTGTTTTAGGGGTATATCTACCTTCAGATTAGTTTTTAGATATAATGAAAGCTCTCCTGTACAATATCCAACTTGAAGAATGATATACATACAATAATTGCATGGATACTGAGTTCACCTCTCCTGAACTGATCTGTATTTAAATTCAGTTATAATCATATGAAGTGGTGTGGTACTTACAGTTATCAGTTTTACTGCTGATCTAAACTGCTGAGGGATTTTAATCACATTTCTTTTATCTTAGTGAGTTTATCTACACATCAGTAATGAAGCAGAGTCCCTTTATACTCCTGTTTTTCACAGGTGAGAGAAGTGTGTGTGTGTGTGTGTGTGTGTGCTGATTTAAAATTTCTTGTTTTGTACCAAAGAAAAATTTGAAAAGGAAAAAAAAATGTCATCATGTTTCTTGACATAAATGTTCAGGATAAAGCTGCACAATCAAATAAAGGGAAATTATGAGAAGAGTTAATTAAAATAAGTAAAATTTGTGACTGAGATAATATTGCATAAAAATTTTAAAATGTATCCACAGGATTCGTCCCTCTCGTCCTGTCTGTCCCTCGTCAGTACCATCTGATCCAGCACGGGAAAACCTGGAGTAATGCTCAGGCTTACTGCAGAGCCACATACACTGACCTGGCTATCATCGACAGTAATGACAACATGGTCCGACTTCAGAATGAAGCACAGAGGCAACAATTCAGTTCCAGTGCTTGGATTGGACTCTACAATCCCATCAACAGCTGGCACTGGTCCATGGGAAATGTGTCAGTATCAGTGGTATAGTCCTCAAAAAAAAAAGTGGTATACTATTACCCCCGCCCACCTCTTAAACCCCCTGTTCCTTGCCACGCAAGAAGAAAACAAGAAAAGCAAAAACAGCACACCGAAGTTAATGTTTGCATTTACATGACATTAACATTCATGCCTTTAGCAGACACTTTTATTCAAAGAAACTCACAGTGCATTTGAGTTACATACATTTTATCAGTATCTGTGATCCCTGGGAATCGAACCCACAACCTTTGCAATGCTAACGTAATGCTCTACCACAATGCACTCATACACTTATGTAAAAACTATTTATCATTCAATTATGCATTGTTTGTTCAGTTACAGTATGTTCCAAACATTTTTTCTATCTATTGTAACATGGACTGTGGAAAAGTGGCATAAGGTTGATTTTTCTGAAGAATCATCTATTGAACTGCATCCCAATCATCGCAAATACTGCAGAAGACCTATTGGAACCCGCACGGACCCAAGATTCACACAGAAAACAGTCAAATTCGGTGGCGGTAAAATCATGGTTTGGGGTTACATTCAGCATGGGGGAGTGCTAGAGAGCTGCAGAGTGGATGGCAACATCAACAGCCTGAGGTGTCAAGACATTCTTGCTGCCCATTACATACAACAGGAGAGGGCAAATTCTTCAGTAGGATGGTGCTCCTTCTCATACTTCAGCCTTTCACCTTTCTGTCCTAATTCAATAATTAAAAATTAAGGCATGATAAGATTTTATTTGGGTAAAATAAGCTTAATTTAGAGGCCTTTCATGTAAGCCACTTCTGATTCCAAATGATCAACTAGAAGTCAAGTTATTATTTGTTGTTCCTTCAACTTGAATAGGCGACAAGACTTTTGTCAGGGAGTGTATGGATAAATTTAAAGTAATTATATATTTCAATATGTTTATGCATTACAGGATTCCTAAAGCAAATATTTTATAGATATAATTTACATATCCCCCACCCCCTTTATAGATTCAGTGTGGAACCTGCACAAAATGGATCCACATAAAATGCCTTGGGATGACAGAAGCACAAATACCGAGCGGACATACTGTATCCCTTGGTATTGTTCATTGTGCACTGAGCTAAAGCAAGTACAGAGACCATAGAGTTTAACAATATCTATAATAGTTCTTATATAAGCAGCAGGATTGCATATGTTTGACAAAAGCTGATTTACACATTGAAGTTTACATCACAGTGAAATGTATATTGTTGTATATTGTTTATAATGCAAACAATAAAAATAATCAAAAAGCGAGGTTTCTCAAAATAAGTGTTGTTGTATAACTATCAGTCATCAGTGGTGTGTGAGCTGAATTTGGTGACAGTGAAGGTATTGAAAATCATAAAAATGATATAAAAAGACATTTCTCCCAAGTAAGTGTTGTAGTATCACTATCAGTACATCAGTGATGTGTGAGCTGGTGACAGTACAGTGTATTACAGTCAAGTTATTGACTGTTTTTTAGTATTCGCTTCTCAGGTTTTGCACTTTGCAGACGGTCCCTTGGAATCTGTCTCTCAGTCGTCTGCACATAGAGACTTGTGTATTTTGTCCACCGTGGAGGAAAGCTGATTTTAAGGAAAATTGGGTTGTAGCTGCCTCTCTACATTACTACGATAGAAAAGAGGTGTTATTTGTGTAGTAAGAGCATTTGGCTCAGGAGTTATTGACTCGGGAAACTCCAATCTGTGAATATGCGGCCAACTTTACTTAAGTCTGCTTCAGCATGACACCAGCTTCTGTTGATGAAGTAAACTCTCCTCCCTGTAAACGCTCGGTGAAGTTGGTACACTACAGCTGTCGGGGGTGGGGAAAGGAGGCGGAATTCAAATAAAAATGAACCAATTACAACGAAGTTTTGAGAGTTAAAAAATGCGATGCAGATAAAGGGGAAGAAAAGACAAGGGTAATGGACGTTTTAAGCAGCATACCTAGTGGGTATATGCTAATATTAAGCCATAGAAGTCATTATACGCAAACAGACCTGGGGAAAAAGTAAACATACTGCGTAAACGTGCGTAAGGCCCCGACTACACCACTGGTCAGTATGATACGTGAGATGGTACACAGGTGAACCCAACAACAGTGGTGGACATGATGAGTGTGGTGCGATTGCTCGCTGGGGTTGGGGGGATGTGATCTGTACTTGGTCAATCCCCTCTGTCTGTTTTGATGGTAAGAATCTACATATTGATCACTTTCCTATTTCTCAGTAGAGAATGTTGTGTTGTAACTAAAATTCTGAACAATGTATTTTTTAATATACTCATTGGAATGAACTGGGAAAAATATTTAACAGAATTTCTTATAGCACATTTGCACACACTGGGGAAATACTTACTTGTTTAGTCTACCCAGGTTTACATTTGTGTCATGTTCTTGCTGTTTTGTCAGCAACTTTTGAGAAATATTCTTTAAGGGTTTTATTGTTGTAATCTGTGTATTTTTTAAATTTTGAACCTTCCATAAACCTATATTTCATTGTGTGTGTTTTTATTCTCATAGGCAGTTATACTGGAAATCAGAGCTATATTAACATTTCTCCTAGTACTACATGGCTTGAAGCTCAGGCTTACTGTAGACAGCATCACATGGACTTGGCCAGCTCAAGAGATGCAACTGAAGACTCTGTTATAAAAGGACTGACCTCAGGCTGGACTTTTAAAAGTCTGTTCAGAGACTCCTGGAAGTGGACAGACCAAACCAATTTCTCTACCATCAGCTGGATGACTGGAAAACCTGATAATGCACTGAAGAATGAAAACTGTGTTATATAAATAACAGTCAGGCTGCTGATGCTCTGTGCTCAGACATAATGCCTTTCTTCTGTTACTCAGGTAAGTTAATGTTTTTTTCAGTCTCTGTGAATGATCCTGCAGTGATGATGGCCATCTTGGAAACAGGTTGGTCTCATCCTCCACAAGGCTTATAATGTACATTTCCCAGTATTAATCAAACTCTGACACATATAAACTGTAATGTAATTAGATTCTGACTGTTGTATTCAGTTTCTGTATAATTTCCTACAGGTGAGTCTCTATCCTGCATAATTTAGTAATAAAAGTCTTATTCTGTTCTTCAGATCAACCAGAAACTGAAGGATCATTCGGGGACAGAGAAGATCACAGTGAAATGGTGTAAACAACCAGATGGAGTTGTGTTTCACAAGCTGAAAGACGGAAATTACACAGTACAGTAGAGAATAAGAAAAAAGGGATCTGTATGTTACTTGTAAGTTCATTTAAAGTTACCTTTAGATTCCTGCCAAGTTTGGAGTTTAGTTGTTAGATGTATATTAGCATAATATGTACAGGTGCTGGTCATATAATTAGAATATCATCAAAAAGTATTTCACTAATTCCATTCAAAAAGTGAAACTTTTTTGTATTTTGTATATTGTATTCCTTCATTACACACAGACTGATATATTTCAAATGTTTATTTCTTTTAATTTTGATGATTATAACTGACAACTAAGGAAAATCCCCAATTCCATATCTCAGAAAATTAGAATATTACTTAAAACCAATACAAAGAAAGGATTTTTAGAAATCTGGGCCAACTAAAAAGTATGAACATCAAAAGTATGAGCATGTACATCACTCAATACTTAGTTGGGGCTCCTTTTGCCTGAATTACTGCAGCAATGCGGCGTGGCATAGAGTCGATCAGTCTGTGGCACTGCTCACTTGTTATGAGAGTCCAGGTTGCTGATAGTGGCCTTCAGCTCTTCTGCATTGTTGCCTCTGGCATATCGTATCTTTCTCTTCACAATACCCCATAGATTTTCTATGGGGTTAAGGTCAGGCGAGTTTGCTGGCCAATAGAGAACAGGGATCCCATGGTCCTTAATCCAGGTACTGGTAGCTTTGGCACTGTGTGCAGGTGCCAAGTCCTGTTGGAAAATGAAATCTGCATCTCCATAAAGTTGGTCAGCAGCAGGACTGACAAAAAAACAGCAAGTCTTTTAAATACATCTTGGTTGTGAGCAGTTCTTTTAGCATTATGCATTATTTTGTCATTATTTTATTTTTGTATGATGCTTTGACACTGCATTTTATTATCTATTATCTATTGTTATTTATCACTTTATCACTATTTATGTAATTCAAATTAAATTTAATACATTAATCCCTCACTGATTCTGTGTCCTTGTGTTGCAAAACTGATTTGTAAATGTGTTTATCTGTCTTCTGTACAAGGTCAGTTATTCATTTAGATAAAAACGTCAAATTTTTTTTGGAAATGTAAAGGTTTATGTACAATGATAATAAAAAGTGCAATCTGGGAAAGAAGGACAGTAACCAAAAAGAAACAAAAATTGCAATGGATGTTTGGTCTATTTTAAAGAAAAGCATGGAAAAATATACAGAAAACCTATATACATTTTTAAAATAATGATGATGAACTAGGGAATTTTTATTAGGTTTTTACTAAAAATGCATGTATTGTTTTAGAGAATTTTGGTTTTTATTTGCCTAAAGATGTGAAAGTGTATGAAAATGTAGAGTCATGGGATCTCCAGCATGTACTGTATAACTTTAAAACTAATTGGTATTAATGTTTTAATAATAACAAAGAAAATAAGTAAATAAATAAAAAAAAAGGCTGATCTCTTCTGATCTAGAAAGCTAAGCAGGGTCAAGCCTGGTTAGTACTTGGATATGCGACTGCCTGGGAATACCAGGTGCTGTAAACTTTTGACATAGGCATTCATTTATAGAGATGAGCCGGATACTCGGCTGAAACGAGTATCCGGTACGGATAAAGCACTTCTGCCGAGCACGAGTATTATACGAGTAATACGAGTCAATATCTGTGCTCGGATTGAATGAAAATCATCATTGGGTATCTGATTGTGTCAGCGTTCTGTGATAGGCTAGTCACAGCGCCCCTCCCCTACACACATACAGATGCATTGTGTTGCTGTGTCTCGCTCTGCTCACTCACAGTCACACACAGAACAGCTCTCTGTCTCTCCCTCAGTCACTCGGGTTCGCGGGCCTTTTCCATTAACCTTTAGGGTTTCTTCAGCTTTTTACTTCGGGTTGTAACGTTAATAATACGTACTTACTAACCAGTAGAGTTCTGGTAAACGTGGGTTCGTTCAGACGTGGTGCTTCCTTGGTAGAATGCGACTCGCATTGCGTCTCTGCCTGTCGGAGATTTTTTTTCTTTTTTAAACCTTCAGCTGTCTCTAACCAGTAACCAGACACTGAGTGTCTGACACGTTTTTGCTGTATTTCATAAAAACATAAAGGTAGTAAGCTAGTGTTATAAATATTACAAATTAATTATAACCAGTTAAAGCCCCGCCCATTTCAAGAAAAACCCCACTTCCGGGTTAGGCCCCAGACACTCCGAGTACAGATACAGATACAGATAATTCATATGGTTAACAGATACGGATACAGATACAGATAATGCTGTACTCGCTCATCCCTATTCATTTACTTTACTATTTGAATTCTCTAACAACAACATCTTAATAATCATACCCTGTAGCTAATGTTTTGATAGAAAACAACAGCAAAAAAAGAAAAAACAAACAATTTATGAATGGGTTCCATTCCAACTCTCCTCTCGCTTACGGCCATTCCACTCTGAGAACGCCCGGTCTCGTCTGATCTCGGAAGCTAAGCAGAGTCAGGCCTGGTTAGTACTTGGATAGGCGACTGCCTGGGAATACCAGGTGCTGTAAGCTTTTGACATACAGTAGGCATTCATTTACTTTACTATTTGAAATCTCTAACAACAACATCTTAATATTCATACCCTGTAGCTAATGTTTTGATAGAAAACAACAAAAAAAAAAAGAAAAAAGAAAAAAACAAACAATTTAGAAATGGGTTCCATTCCGAATTTCATTTCACTTACTGCCATTCCACTCTGAGAACGCCCTCTAGTGTTCACAGGAAGTGTCTTGGCTGCAGTAGGGAGAGGAAGGCTCTCCCATTTCTTTTAATTGTTATCGTTTTGTGGCAGGATAGTTTATTGTTGTGATGTCAGGTATTAATAGCCTATCGGAGAGCACCGGTGCGTATAAGGGAGGGTGTCCGGTTCATGGTGATTGAACGTGCATCATTTTGAGGTGCTCTTCCGGTTTCCGGTGCCGTGTTTCAACAGAGGTCGCTGGCTGTTAATGGTGCGGCTAGCTGCACGGCGGCTCTGCTTTGCTCCAGTTACTTTCAGTTGCCTGGGAGGTAAGAGGCTGTTAGCAGCATGGCTACGCTGTTTTGTTGTGGTCATTTCTCCGGTATGCACTAGAATTTTATTTAAGGGTTTTTCTGTGGGTTTTAGATTCTTTTTTTTCAATTGCACTTACTTAATTTGCGTAATATTTTTTGTTAGGTTCCGGGGAATTCCTGCTGTATGTGCAGTTGATGCTGCACATTGTTCCCGGGACAACGCTGCTGTTTTGTTCTAATTTTTGTGTTCTGTGTTAAATTGCTTTTCTCCTCGCTAAATTGCTTTCTCTTGTAATTGTTTATTTTTGGTTTCAGATTTGTTTCTTGATTTATAGCCACACTGTTACCTTCTCTCTCTGACACTGTTACTGTGCTTTAAGGCCTACCTTGAGGTATGAAGCCTTTTGCTGAAGTCAGAGTGTGGTAATTAGTTATTCTTTTGTTACTTCATTTAATTGCTCTGTCCTGAAATCTAATTTATATATTTTCTTAGATTGATTTATACTTTCTCCTGGGTTTTGTAAATCTTCACTCTTTTTGTTTTGTTTATTTGGTTTTCTTGGTTTGAGCATTGTCAATTTTAACATGTATTGTTTTTTTTTCTGTTTTGTGTACTCTCTGCAGGAGCTGTAGGCCAAAAGGCAGAGAGGCCTGACTTTCCCTCGTTTCTGTGCACCGTGTGCTGTGTGACCACCGACAGAAATTTCACTGAGCACTGAGTGAGTGTGTTGTGATTGAGCACATGCATGGTGTGGATATTTAAACCTACTTCTGTTTCAGCTTGTCTTGTGCCGATCAGCTGCAGCCCTGCATGAGCTTTTGATTTTCCTTTTTGTTCATCCTGAAACTTTATTTTACTGGTTGTGTCAATAAATTAAATTCTATTTTTGTACTCACGTCTCCTGCTCATTTATTAATGGGTAGAACGAACTTGTGATCCTTATAGTATCGTGAGGTGATTCATATTTCCCTGGGTGAAAGTCCCAGGGTGGCGTAGTCTGTTCATTTACATATTTAGGTTTGCATATTGTGCTTTCCTTCCATTTACCACTCCGTCACAGTTTGTTTTGGGGTTTTGTATATTGTGTGTTTGGACAATAGAGTTTGTTTTTTGTATTATTTTTCGTATTCACACCACCTAACAGCAGCATAACATTGTCTGGAGGGTCGTTGGATGTTTTTACACGAAAGGACAACGACAATGGACTGGAATACCGACAACGAGATGAAAACAGAAAGCTTGGAGAAATGAGAAAAGGTTTGGTGGAAAGAAAATACTTAAAGGAGGCGACTGTGATTGTGGAGGTAAAAAATATAAATGAAACAAAAGCAGAGGATGTTATCAAAGCAGTATCGGAAAGGATTGGAGAAGGGAAAATTTTGGCGGTGAGACCAAGACAAGGAAAAGAATATGAAGTACCACTGGAGAAGGAAGAAGAGCTGATAGATGGACTGACTATTAAGGGAACAATCTGTGAGGTAAAAAAGCTGCAAAACAAGGAGCATGTGGTATCTTTTATGCATGTCCCGGTCTACCTGGAAGATAAACAAATTTTAGATAAACTGCAAGGTTGGGGCATTTTCCCAACATCAAAAATAAAAAGGAGATTGAAGATGGCAGAAGGTATGTCAAAGTGAGGTTTCCTAGAGACGTGGTGTCCCTTCTGTACAGCACGAAGATGGAGACAGTGGAAGGTCAGCAATATTGCAGGGTGATGCACAGCAGCCAGGTGAAAACCTGTCGGTTATGCATGAGCCCGGAGCATCTGCTGAAAGACTGCTCAGATTTTAAGTGTTTTAAATGCGGGCAAAAGGGACATTTTGCATGGGACTGCAATGCTGTCAAGTGCCCGGAGTGCTGTGAGTTCTTAAATAGATGTGAATGTTGGATGAACAGAGAGGAAGGAGGTGGAGGAAACCAGGTGGATGGACGTAAGCTCAATGGAATCAATGAGATAGCTCGGAAAACATGATGGACGAGGTGGAAATAGAAGAAAGCAGAGGAATGGACAACGACGGAGAGAAAAGAGCAGAGGATGTGGACAAACACAGAGTGGGGAGAGGGCAAATAAGACAAAGATCACTAAAGGTAATGCCAAATGTGGGAACTGCAAGAAAAAAGTGATGAAAAAAAGGACTAGTGAAATGTTTGAATAGATTTGACGTGTTAAAAGGTTTGGAGAAGAATGACTGAGATGACAGGTTTTAGGCATCCTATACTTTACCATTTAAATGGTTTTAAGCTGTGTGACATTTAATGCAAGAGGACTGCTGGATTTCAAAAAATTTGAAAAAGTAAAAGAAAAATGTAAAATAGCAGACATCAATTGGAGAGACAAGAGACCAATTGGAGAGACAATGTGATCAATGAATATAAAAAGAGATGGGAAGGGGAAATTTTATACAATAATGGAGATGGAAGGTTGGGAAGAGGTGTGGCTTTTTCACTGAAGGAAGATATTTTTAAAACTTGAAAGATTGTATATAAAGATAACTTAGGGACATGTATGGCAGTTAATGCCAATTTGGAGGGAAGAGAATTGCTTTTAATTAATCTACATGCAGCAACAGAAGAAAAAGAAAAGAAATATTTTTTTTAATATCCTAAAAGGAATTATAAAGGAGTATAAAGAAATAATAATGATGGGGGATTTTAATACAGTATTTAGTAAACAGGACATGGCAGAAGGGATGGTTTTTAAATCTGACAGAGAAAGGAATTAAAAGAATTAATGGAAGACAATAATATGCTGGATGTTTGGAGAGAAAGAAACAAAGGGAAAAAAGAATTTTCAAGAAGGAAAATAGTGGGACAATTTGTGTGTAGAACAAGAATCGACTTTGTTTTATGTACCAGAAATGTGGAAAGTTTTATTGAAAATATTAAGTATGAAGAAACCAGTTTAAGTGATCACAAGTTGTTATATTTTAAAATGGACTGGAGTAAAGTGCAGAGAGGGCCGGGAATTTGGATTCTTAATACAGAGATCTTAAAAAATATAAACTATGTATCAAAGATTAAAGAAATGATAGAAAAAGAGAAGAAAATGAAATGTATGAAGAAGATAAGAGAATATGGTGGGAAAATGTAAAGTTTTTAATTAAAAAGGAGTCTATAAAATACTGTAGTATAATAAGGAAATGTAAAAGATACAAAGAAAAGGAAATAAAGGAAAAATAGAAAAGGAGCTGGGAGCTGGAGGCACGGTGGCTTCGTGGTTAGCACATTCACCTCACACCTCCAGGGTCGGGGTTCAATTCCCGCCTCCACCTTGTGTGTGTGGAGTTTGCATGTTCTCCCCGTGCCTCTGGGGGTTTCCTCCGGGTACTCCGGTTTCCTCCCCCGGTCCAAAGACATGCATGGTAGGTTGATTGGCATCTCCGGAAAATTGTCCCTAGTGTGTGATTGTGTGAGTGAATGTGTGTGTGTGTCCTGCGATGGGTTGGCACTCCGTCCAGGGTGTATCCTGCTTTGATGCCCAATGACGCCTGAGATAGGCACAGGCTCCCCGTGACCCGAGGTAGTTCGGATAAGCGGTAGAAGATGAATGAGTGAATGAATATACAAAAGATTAGAGAAATGGAAGGTGAACTGAAGGAACTGGAGGAGAAAGAATATGAAGGGTCAAGATTAAGAAGCAGAGCAAAATATATGGTGGAGGGAGAAAAATGTACAAAATTCTTCTTCGATTTGGAAAAAAGAGAGGGAGGAGTGTCGGAACTTAGAGCCCGCCTCCAAGCTGACATATCACAAGGGTGATTATACTTATAACTATAACTGTTTTGTCATCTACTTTAGCCAAATCCTTCTGAATACACTATAATTAATATTGATGAAATAGTGAGAAAACTCCTCAGACCTGGATGAGAATGAGCAAAAACTTCTTTATTGCAGTCAGTCAATCATCCATTCCATTGAACTCAAGGCAAACAAAAATCACTAAGCCAAACAGAACAAATGAAAAACCCAAAAGAGCATACACAGGTAACCAAAAATAACTCCTTTGCAAAACAAAGTATCAAAAGAATAAAAGAGCTGCAGCATCAAGAGATGGCCTAGCCGTCCAAACGAGCTACTCTCCTCACGAAAAGAACTGCCCTTTTCCAGTGAAATTTCCCCTCAATTTATACCCTGGCGCCTCTAGGCGCCTCCTCTCTTAATCTGCATGCTCTCCGGCAATTTCCCATTATTTCTCAAAGTTGTTTTCTGAAGCCCCACCTGGTCATTTACATGCTTCTTCTGAAATCCCCTTATTTCCCCGAAATTACCTCATACGCCTCCTCAGTGACCTAATATCCTGTTTTTTGAATTCCCCTTATTTCCCAGAAATATTAACTGATGCTTACTCATATGCCCATGTATGGGTTTTCCTCTTTTCTTAATTTCCTATTATTTTCGGCCTTTTATTTACGTCACTGTTATTAAAAAATATGCTCAAGAGAGCTCTGCTTCCTAGTTGGTATCACATTTGTCGTTCAGCCTTTCACGACGGATGCTTCGTGGATTACTCCTCTGTTTCAGCTATAATGAGTAAGTTTTTTCTCATTTCTCTCATTATTATTTTACTTTACTGATTATATGTTAACGATTATATGTTAGTTTTATGAGATTAACTTTGTCATAAGTTCTTACTTCTACTTGGTTATATTATATTGCTACTGTATAGTAATTAAATGCCGGGAGTTTACCTGAGACCGGGGGGCTTCCAGCGCTGCTTTCCGCTCCCGCAGCTCGGCCTACAGGTGAAGCAGGCCGAGCTGCGGGAGCGGAAAGCAGCGCTGGAAGCCCCCCGGTCTCAGGTAAACTCCCGGCATTTAATTACTACTCCCTCCACCTCTACTCCGTGTGTTTCTCTGTCCAGGCCCAACGCACCCAGGAAGTGGCCTGGCCAGGGGCAGTTCACTCCAGCGCCGGGGCACTGCGGATCCTGGGTGCAGCAGCGGAGGACACGTGCCGGGCCCCAGTCGAGGACCTCTCCCCCTCCACCACCGCCGGTCTTCGAGATCCCCACCCGGAACCGCTTCGCCCCCCTTCGTGAGACGGACCGCGACACGGTGATCATCGGAGACTCCATCGTCCGCCACGTCCGTGCTACTGTGGCTAAAGGTAAGGCTCGCACTCACTGCTTACCTGGTGCCCGTGTTCTTGATGTCGCTGCACAGGTACCGAGGGTCGTGAGCAGAAACACCGGAGCTGTGGTTCTTCACGCCGGCTCGAACGACACCAGCCTGAGGCAGTCGGAGATCCTGAAGAGAGACTTCAAGACCCTGGTGGAGACGGTTCGCAGCACAGCGCCCACGGCGAGGATCATCGTTTCCGGACCACTTCCAACGTACCAGCGAGGAATTGAAAGGTTCAGTAGACTTTTTGCTTTTAATGAATGGCTTCAGTCATGGTGTCAGGCTCAGAATCTACTCCTTATTGATAATTGGAATGTTTTCTGGGAGCGTCCTAGGCTGTTCCGCGCTGACGGCCTGCACCCCAGCAGAGTTGGAGCGGAGATCCTGTCGGACCACATCTCCAGGGCGCTGCACACCTTCTGACTGGTAAACTACGCCTTAAATTTAAATTTCAATAGCCATCCTTCACCTAAACACATCGATACAAATGCACACATACCTCTCCCCATAGAAACTGTGTCTGTTCCCCGAGCAGTGAGATTAAAAAGTAATTATGTAAGACGTTCTCGAAATAATCTCACTGTAATTAGACCAGAAAAATGCCAAAGAAACAAACAAAAACAGTTCCTAAAATTTGGACTTCTGAACATTAGATCACTTACACCCAAAGCACTTATCGTAAATGAAATAATCTCAGACAATAGCCTTACTGCATTCTGCCTCACCGAAACCTGGATTAAACCAAATGACTATATCGGTCTAAATGAGTCTACACCATCAGGTTATATCTATAAGCACGAGCCTCGTCAGACTGGTCGTGGAGGTGGTGTCGCCACTATCTTTAATGATTGCCTTACTGTTACCCAGAGAACACAGTATAGATTTAAGTCTTTTGAAGTGCTTGTCCTTATTGTTACACTATCGCACACGCACACGAAAAAATCCCTGATGTCTCTTGCGCTAGCGACCGTGTATAGACCCCCAGGGCCCTACACCGATTTTCTTAGAGAATTCACAGATTTCCTTTCTGACCTATTGATTAACTTCGATAAAGCATTAATTGTAGGAGATTTTAACATTCATGTTGACGACACAAATGATGCGCTAGGACTCGCATTCATGGACTTACTAAACTCACTTGGGCTTAAACAAAACATCACTAGAGCAACTCACCGTCGTAATCATACATTAGATTTAATTATATCACACAGAATAGATGTCACTGATATAGAAATCACTCCTCAAAGTGATGATATCACAGACCATTATCTCATAATGTACACACTACCTGTAGAACAGGCTAACTGCGTTTCACCACGTTATCGACTCGGTAGAACTATTATTCCGACCACTAAAGATAGATTCACAAATAACCTGCCTGATCTGTCTGGACTTCTTACTGTACCCTTAAACACAGACGATCTAGATGAAATCACTAACAGCATAGGCGCTATATTCACTAGCACATTAAACACTGTTGCCCCAATCAGATTACAGAAGGTTAGAGATAAAACACTCGCACCATGGTATAATAGTCATACCCACACCCTCAAGAGAGAGACCCGTAACCTCGAGCGAAAGTGGAGAAAAACTAAATTAGAGGTTTTTAGAATTGCGTATAAGGAAAGTATGTCCAACTATAGACAGGCTCTAAAAGCTGCCAGGGTCGAGCACCTGAGCAAACTCATAGAAAATAACCAGAACAATCCCAGGTTTTTATTTAGCACAGTGGCTAAATTAACAAAAAACCAAAAATCTGAACACACTATACCATCACAGTTCAGTAGTGAGGATTTTATGAGATTCTTCACTGATAAAATCGAAAGTATCAGGAATAAAATAGATGACGCTCAACATATGAGAGCAACTAGCATCCCAGTCTCACCTAAGGTTCTAAACACACAACTACATTGCTTTACAAGTACAGGTCAGGAAGAGTTAGTGAAACTTATGACAACAGCTAAATCAACAACTTGTTCACTAGACCCCATTCCAACCAAACTACTGAAAGAAGTGTTATATAAAGCCGGTGAGCCTCTCCTTAATATCATTAACTCCTCGTTAGCTTTAGGTTACGTCCCTAAATCCTTCAAGTTGGCAGTTATTAGGCCACTCATTAAGAAACCTAATTTAGATCCAAATGGACTTTCAAACTACAGACCGATTTCACACTCTCCGTTTATGTCTAAAATACTAGAAAAGGTTGTATCTACTCAACTGAGCTCCTTCTTACAGGAGAACAATATCCTCGAAGAGTTTCAGTCAGGTTTCAGGCCCCATCATAGCACAGAAACTGCTCTTGTTAAAGTTACAAACGACTTGTTCTTAGCTTCGGACAAAGACTGTATGTCACTATTAGTTCTACTTGACCTTAGTGCTGCATTCGACACTATAGATCACAACATTCTCCTAGATCGCTTACAAAATTACACAGGTATTCATGGACAAGCTTTAAGTTGGTTTAGATCCTACCTGTCTGATCGATACCACTTTGTAGAATTAAATGGTGAATCCTCCAGTTTATTACCAGTTAACCATGGGGTCCCTCAAGGATCAGTTCTAGGACCTCTGCTTTTCTCGATATACATGCTTCCATTAGGGAACATTATCAGAAGACACGGGATTAGCTTCCATTGCTATGCTGACGACACACAGTTATACATCTCATCAAAACCAGATGAAATAACTAAATTGTCCAAATTAGCTCAATGCCTTAGAGAGATAAAAGACTGGATGAGCTGTAACTTCCTGTTGTTAAACTCTGATAAGACTGAAATACTACTCATAGGCCCAAAAACCAGTACACAGAAACTCTCACAACTTAACTTCCAATTAGAGGGATGTACTGTTACTAGTAGCTCGACAGTGAAAGACCTGGGTGTTATATTAGACAGCAACTTGTCTTTTGAAAATCATATCGCCCAAACCACAAAAACTGCCTTCTTTCACCTTAGAAATATTGCCAAGCTGAGAAACATCCTGTCTGTATCTGATGCTGAGAAGCTAGTTCATGCTTTCATGACCTCTAGACTGGACTATTGTAATGCATTACTAGGTGGTTGTCCTGCATCTTTAATAAATAGGCTGCAGTTAGTCCAAAATGCAGCTGCCAGAGTTCTCACTAGGACAAGAAAGTATGACCATATAACCCCAATTTTATCATCTCTACACTGGCTACCTGTTAAGTTTAGAATTGATTACAAACTGCTGCTACTTACGTACAAGGCTCTTAATGGTTTAGCTCCCATGTATCTAACTAGTCTTCTAACACGTTACAATCCTTCACACTCTCTGAGATCACAAAACTCGGGACTTCTGGTAGTTCCCAGAATATCTAAGTCTACTAAAGGCGGAAGAGCGTTTTCTTATTTAGCTCCCAAACTCTGGAATAGTCTTCCTGATAGTGTTCGGGGCTCAGACACACTTTCACAGTTTAAATGTAGATTAAAAACTCATCTCTTTAGTCAGGCGTACACATAATACATCCCATAATATTGTACACTAGTACACTAGACTTGCACATTCTTATGAACAGCAGATATGTTAATCCCTCTGCACTGCTCTTCTCTTCTTTCTACCCATGCTGAGACACCCATGCTATGATCGTCTTTCGTGCGATGACATTTTTGGACCTCCACTGAGACAAGGCGGACTCTGTGAGAACACTGAGACATCTACAGATCTACCGGCTCCAGTTGGACTCTGTGATACTTGTATATTTGTAACCACACCATCTAGTGTCACCCAGATGAGGATGGGTTCCCCTTGAGTCTGGTTCCTCTCAAGGTTTCTTCCTTTACCAATCTAAGGGAGTTTTTCCTTGCCACTGTTGGCTGAGCCTCCTCAGACTTGCTCATTGGGGACAAATACATATACACACATACATACATTCATACATGCATACATACACACTGTGATCTGTATATATCTAGAATTTTTATTATACTAATTCCTTATACTTCTCCTTATGTTTATCTTTTGTTCTATGTTTATGTTCTGTAAAGCTGCTTTGTGACAATGTCCATTGTAAAAAGCGCTATACAAATAAACTTGAATTGAATTGAATTGAATTGAATACTGTTGCTAAGCTTTACTGCTGTAATGTTACTTTGTATGTTATATTAGAGTCCTTAATGTTGACTCTTTTAAGCTTTGCTGACCTTTTGAACTTTACTATGATCTCAGTCTGGCCTTCAGACTGGGCTTGTTTATTGCATATTTTAAGCTTTAGTTCCTCTATTTCTAGTTCCTCTATTTCTATTGACGGCTACTCCCTTTTCCCCTTAGGTTCTCAACCTCAGGGTCAGCCAATTCGTCCTGGTCACACCATCTGGATTTCTCGGTCTGCTCCCTACAGGAGGCCAGGTTCCGCTGAAGCGTTAACCACTTTCAGTCACTATCACCTGAGTCATCTGTCTCATGAGCTTTGCTCCTTCCTGGAACGACTGTGTTCCCCTACACTCCCTGAGCAACCTCTCACGCCTTTTCACATTGTGCAAACGCCTATGACTCGGTCTTTCTCGACTCAGACACTCCTGCCTCCTGTCCTGGTGGACCAAAGGACACAAACAGATGGTTGTCCTCATGCTGAACCCTACTGCCCTAGGCTGACATCTCCTGCCTCCCCTCCTCATGTCTCATCTCCTCCTTTCGCCTATATACGCCCTCTCTCGCCTACTTGGGCCTCTTCCCCTTCTAATTCTGAGCCTGGTTCCCCAGGCTTTGTCCCTTCTTCTCCCCCTCCTAGGCCTGGGTCTCCAGACTACACTCCTACTTCTCCCAGGCCTGATAGCTCTGGGTCTCACTATTATTATTAAGTTTATTTTGTAATAAACTCCTTCTTTCCTTATTATACCTTCTGAGTCCTGTGTGTTTTATTTATGCATTAGTTATATATCACTTTCCTCTTATTATGACATCTGAGATCTATTCTCATGTATCTTATGATACCAATCATAATACTCTTAAAATATGATCCCTACTTCTTTGGGGCACTTCTATAATGTAAGATTTTGCACAACATCGATTTTTCACAACATCACTCCCCCCTTTGAAACTGGAAAGTTTCAACTATTCAAATGAACGCGTGCTGCAGCGAAACGTGATATGTGGTACTTGAACCACAAAACTGTTCAATAACTTGAAAAAAACATAAAACATCAAAAGCAAATGATGAAAATAAAGCAAGAAAACAAACAAAAAACCAACAAAGAACCACACAAAAAATAAAACATCAAAAGCAAATGATGAAAATAAAGCAAGAAAACAAACAAAAAACCAACAAAGAACCACACAAAAAATAAAACATCAAAAGCAAATGATGAAAATAAAGCAAGAAAACAAACAAAAAACCAACAAAGAACCACACACAAAAAAAAAAGGGGGGGAGTGATGTTGTAAAAGCGGTACGCCTGGCCATTAGAGTCAGAGTCAAGGTAGGCACATGAGTAGTGGCGGCGAGCTGGCTGGCGTGGAGGACGCCGAAATGGGAGACAATCCATTATTCTGTACACACAGGGACATGACATGGACAAAACAGGGACAACAGACATGGGACATAACATACATTAAGGTAGTTCGAGCGCAATCAATTCTCGTACGGATTGTTATTGTTCTCATCCAACAGCGGAAACAGATCCGGCTCTGTGTCTGCATCAAACATCTGCATCTGCATGTACTGTCCGAAGAGAGAGTGGACTGTCTTATCAATCAGAGCACGCAGCAGTGGTATTCCACAGCAAGCAATGAAAGCCACGACTAACAACACTACAAGAATTGTCATGCCTATGCGCATCAGTCCCGCCATCCAATCCCCTGAGAGCAACCATTTATACCATGCAGGATCTGGTGCGCCCGAGTTCCGGACCATCTGGTCTCGGGCTGCCTTCATACGGGTTAGTAGCGTGGATAGTGGTCCCATAGGACCTGTGTGCAACGGGATGATGGTGCAACACTCGGTACCAATCATATCGCATACGCCTTGCTCGGGTCCACGCATCTGATCTATAGCAAAGCGGTTCTCTACAGTCATCAGTGTGGTAGCATGTAGTTGTTCTGAAATGAGCCCTAAAGCGGCGATCGTATGGTTGATAAAACGCTGCTGATTGTACCATATATAATTTATCCATCTCATGTTCCTGGTTACTTGTACACGCGGAAGCAGGATGGCCCACGCAGTTGACGAGCTATCAAACAGGGCTCTGTGCTCCTCTGGAACACCCACCGGCTCTCCCTTCCAGTTTATATATATCTCCGGGTCTTGTGACCAGACCGGGAGCACAGAAGAATTGGTGTGTTTTAGATATCGTGAGGTATCACGCCGAATACGTGAGGCGTGGGCAGGAGGTTGAGTCAGGAGATGGTCTAAGAGGGTGTCATTTAACGCCATTACTGTAAGGCCCCCTTCTAGTATAACCGGGGCACACAGGCCATGCCACATTCGGGTGAGCGTTTGGAGGGCTGTGCCGTCTCCACAGTACCAAAAAATATCTGCTAATGGCAGGGTGCCAAATCTAAGGCTGGGAACGTTCATTAATCCTGGGATGGCCTCTTCACACCCATACTCTGATGTGTTACACGGCGGGAGCATATTTACTATAGGATGATGAGCATCCAACGTATCTTTACAGGCCACCTTAGGGAGGAATCCCACCCATACAGCTCCCTTCGAACGTATGCACAGGGGATACTCTTGGTTAGGGCGCGTCCTCACTGTCATATCTGTTGGGATTGGAGAGGCTACGGGTTGATACGTGCAGGATCTGCTTATGTTGCCCATCCATTTCGGCCCATGTGTTCTGGCTGCTGATCCTAATAGACCAAGTGCTGGGCATAGATGGGTGTCATTTTATGGGGGCTTATCACATTCCCTTACCCCCCTAACAGGCATTATATAGGGCATCTGTTTGGACCTGTCATGACACACCACACACGTAGTGTTAGTGATGACCTGATGGGCGGAGTCTATCAGCCACTGGCGGTACAAGTTGCCCCCGCCAGTATCAACCGTCGTGTTGTACTGGGTGATACCTATTACTGTGACATATGATAGAATATCCTCATAGTCACCTAGAAGGGAAGAGCCACGGGATTCACACTTATTGCTCTCGCTATCACTACATTTGGCCCAAAAGTCTATGCTGGCCTGACGGAACTGAAAGCCTGGGCTCCACGCTGGGACGTAGACCCGAGCTTTATAATCCTCAACAAATGTAGTTTTCTGAGTTGATGAAGGATAGGTGGCTGCAGCATGGAGACTATAATACCATAATGCATGGATCAGCCTGCAGTGGCCACCATCTTCACCATCTGCAGGGCGTCCTGTGACTATGATGCTAGTTATTGGATCCATTGTCATGTCGCCTGGTTGCCTAATGCGGATCTCTAGAGTCAGAGTGTAGTAAGACGATGATTGGTTCGTGGCCCATGTCACTGGGTCGGAGACTGATGCCGGAAAGGGACCCGTATAATCGAATGAGTACATCACAAAATAAATTGTATTGTTTTGAATTTTCTGCCTTACACTAGCATGAGCAAGTAAACCTAAAGCGCATTTCAAGTGTCCCTCTACGGCCGTCTGGGCCGTATTGTTGTTAACTCCTGCCGGTGATGGGTAGGACCCTTTCCCCCGGAAAACTGTCTGTCCATTAATGGTGGCGGAACCTATTCCTGTACTACGTTTGGGTCGTGTGCCTATTTTGGAGGTGTTATATGATTCCAATTTACTGTGGGTGTGGTCGGTCCCCAGCTGTGAGTCATGAGCCTGAGCACGTGCCGCTAGGAACCCTACTGCGATTGCCACATTTAAACACAATCCTATTACGCAGGCTACATAGAAAAGTCGTTAGCTCGTCTTTATTTTGTTTGCCAGTTCCGGCAGATTGACCGGGTGGCTTCTTTTGTATGTCTTTGCTACGGGGTGGGGATATTTGCACCATGGTGTACACGGATACTGTTTACTTCCCTAGTCGTTCAATGTGGACAAGAGCTCCTCGAAATTTATGGTGTTAAAAGGACCCGGGGGTATGTTTGGGTCAACTGCGTATGAGTGATCTGAATGTATGTCGTCTAGTGAGGTGTCTGAACCTCCTGCTGGGCCTGTGTAAACTCGCGGGGTTACATCAACTATGTCTTCTACGGGAACCGAGGGCGGTGTTAGGATATCTTCTAGGGACGGGATGCCGGTGGCTTCTTGTTGTAAGCGAGCGGTGTCTAATTCTAAGCGGGCGGCCTCTCGTTGCAAGCGTGCTCTAGCTTGAGCACGTGTTCCACCAGCTGGGCCTGTCACTGGTGTGGGACCATAAGGGTCAGGATCGTCCTCGTCGTCGGAGTATAGTTGCTCCCTAAGAGACAACAGGGCCTCCCAGTCTTTTCCTGACCTTGGTGTAGGCGTTTGTCTCGTTGGCTGTTGCCTCACCCCAGATGTCGACGGTTGCTCTTGATCGATTGGTTGTTGTCCTCTCGGTTCTGGAAGTTGCTTTGCGAGTCTCTTTCCAGAAGAAGTTTGTCGTGTCTGTGGTTGCAGTTCTGTGTCTGAGGCTGATGAGTCCTCAGCAGTGTCTGCACCTGCTGTCGCACGACAACAGTGATTGAGGTGATACCACTATTCCTTACCTTCAACCTTGACTGCTGTGGGAGTAGCTAACACCACTTTGAACGGTCTTTCTCTTCTTGGCTCCCTCCAATGTTTTCTCTTGAACACCTTGATGTATACGTAGTCTCCTGGCTCTACCTGGTTAAGTGGCTCTTTTACTGGTGTCCCGTGTGTTGCCGCACCCACCTGAGGATACAAGAGTCTGTGTATTTGGGTTAAGTGCTTTACAACTCTTGACATTTCGCCTTCCATCTGCTCCAGCGATGGACCCTTATAGGGTCCTCGCGTATATGCCACAGGCATTGGCCTTCCTGTGAGCATCTCATGAGGTGTCAAGTGTGTTATGCGGTTTGTCTGTGAGCGCATTTTCATCAGTGCTAGTGGCAACGCTTGTACCCAATTCAAGTTAGTACTATGGCATATCTTGCCGATTTTCTCTTTTAGGGTTCCATTCGCTCTCTCTACTTTGCCTTGGGAGCTAGGGTGGTACACACATCCTAACTTTTATTTTAATGCACAATGCCTGGGCCAAGGACTTAATCACCTTGTTTACAAAGTGAGGTCCGTTGTCTGAACTCAGTAGGTCCGGGATGCCGAACCTAGGGATCACTTCTCTACATAGGAATTTAGCCACTGACTTGGCATCATTTCTGGCACAGGCCACTGCCTCAACCCATCTGCTGAACACATCAATTACTACTAGGATATACTGCTTTCCTTCTGCCTTTTCTGCCATATCTACAAAGTCCATCATTAAATGTCTGAAAGGGCCTCTAGGTTCTGGGATGTGACCTATTGGAGCTGTAAAGTGCTTTCTGACATTTATTTTTGTGCATAACTCACATGTTCTTAAAGCCTTGTCCACCATGCAAGCCAGATACGGAGACCACCAATTCTTCCTGATAGTGTCAATTATCACCTTTCTGTTACAGTGATCTACCCCATCTGCCTCTTTTATCAGCGTTGGTAATAGCGCGGTGGGAGCTACCCACAATCCTTTTCCTCCTCTCCATACCCCTGTATCTTTATCTTTGAATGCACCTCGTTTTTCCCACAGCTCTACCTCTTCTGGGCTAGCTGTTTCCTGAGCGTCTTCTATTGACATTATTTGTGGACGTCCTTCTGGCTCTTCCCCAACCAAGACTGCCATCAAACATATCTCGCCTACTGCCGCCTTTTTGGCTGCTTCATCTGCTGCAGTATTTCCCTTGGTTATAGTTGTGCCATCTGTCTTGTGGGCTCTGCATTTTACTATAGCCAGTTTCTTAGGTAACTGAATAGCTGCTAACAACTCCGATATGGCTGGCCCATGGGTAATGGTTGAGCCATCTGCTCTCTGGAAGCCGTGTTGTGCCCATATTGGCCCGAAAACATGACATACCCCATATGCATAAGCAGAATCCGTGTATACCGTGCATGTCCTTCCTGCACCTAACCTACAAGCTGCTGTCAGAGCTTTTATTTCTGCCAATTGAGCCGAACACGGTTGAGGGACAGTCACCTCACTAACTGTCCGGTTTACATTTCCGACTAGATCATATTCTACTACCGCATATCCTGCTCTATTTCCATCATTTGTGCGATAACATGATCCGTCTACGAAAAAGATTTGTTGTGCTCCTAAGAGTGGTTGTGATTCTAAATCTGGGTGAGCTTTTAGAAACTTCTCAGATTCTTCTGCGCAGTTATGAGGAGTCCCTTCTCCGGGCAGCACCATTCTCTCTGCTGGGTTTACTGTATTACACCTCTCGATTGTTAATTCTGGTGCTGACAATATTACATCATATCCGGTGCGCCTTGCATTGGTTATTACGAACGCCTGACTTGTCAGTAATGCATGCAGCGCGTGTGACGTGTACAGGGTCACTGGGTGACCCATTGTAATTGTAGATGCCTTTTGATACGCAAATGCAGCTGCTGATATGGCACGATAGCAGGGCGGCATACCTTTTTCGACATTGTCTAGGGCTGTACTGAAGTATGCAATAGGTTGTTTTCCCATGCCTTGTTGCTGTTGCATCAATACAGCAGATGCAAACCCTTGTCGTTCTGACACATATAAGTAAAATGGCTTACTGTAATCTGGACTAGCCAGCGCTGGGGCTGATGCTAGTGTACATTTCAACATCTCGAATGCTGCTGATGCTTCTGGTGTCCATGTCAGCTGTGCGTTGGGTTTAGTCTGATCTGCTGCTTTTATCATGTCTCTAAGTGGTTGGACTTTTAGGGCAAAGTCACATACCCACGGTCTACTAAATCCTGCCATGCCCAGGAATGACAACATCTGTCGTACGGTCTGAGGTCGTGGTGCCTCGCGTATAGCCTGCACATGAGCCGGTAATATTTTTCGTGATGTCCCTTCTAGAACTCTTCCCAAATACTCTACCTTCTTCCGGCAGAATTGCAGTTTTTCTTTACTGACTTTATGCCCATTGTTTGCCAGGGCTTTTAGTACTTTTATTGAGTCCTTCAAGCACTGTTCCTTGGTTTGGCTACAGATCAGTAGATCATCAACATATTGCACCATGAGGCTTTCCATTTGTAAATTTACCAGATCTCTAGTCAGTACTTGATTGAATATTGACGGACTCTCACAGTATCCTTGGGGCAGCCTCGTGTATGTATACTGCTGCCCTCTGTAAGTAAATGCAAACAAGTGCTGAGAGTCGGGGTGCAGAGGGACACTGAAAAATGCTGAACACAGATCGATTACTGTGTACCACTTTGTTCCTTCCCGGAATGTTTGATAGCAAAGTGTGTGGATCTGGGACCACTGGGGTCTCAGCTATCACTATCTGATTAACTGGTCTCAAGTCATGGACCAACCTCCATTTATCTGAGTTGGGCTTTCTGACCGGAAAAATTGGAGTGTTGCATTGACTCATTGTGGGGATCAAAACCCCTGCTTCCACTAGCCCTTTAATAGTTGGTCCTATCCCTTCCTCTGCCTGTTTGGACAATTGGTATTGTCTCTGATAAGGTAGAGGAGCGTTAGGTCTAACCTGTATTTTTGCTAGTCCTGCTGATTTGACTAACCCTACATCTGTTGAATGTTTAGTCCATAACTGCTCTAGGACTTTACTTAGTGCTTCTTCTACTTCTTTCTCTGTTAACTCTCCCTCATCTGTCATTTGTGGCATTTGTACCTCTACTTCTACTCTTACTTGTATTTTTGTCTGCTGACTTACTAGCATAGTAGTAGCTTCTACCTGCTCTATTCTTGCATAGTCTATTTTCAAGAATTTTCTATCTTCTGACACATGCATCCTAGGGTTCCTAGTTGCGTTCCACTTTGTTACCTTTCCTGCTTCTTTCATCATGGGCCCCAAGTCTTTAGATTCAAAACCCTGCCCGATCATCAGGGAGATGTGGGAGACTGCATCCTCAACTTGGTACCACCCTTGGATCTGTTCTGGGAGTATGACATTCGCAGGTACTCCTTGTTTGCCAACTATTATGCTGCCTGTATTAATGTTGAACTTTCCTCCTTCTAGTCGCTCCTCCCATAGTGATGCATATTCTTCGTCTTTCCCCCCTTCATCATATTTTAGGGTACAATGCCATGGTCCTCTGGCTTCACAGCAATCCGGACGGATGTGATCCAGCCATGGCTTCCATTCAGAGTATTCGTGCCATATTTTTGACATACCTTTGTCTTTAATTTCCATCCAATATACCTTGTCCAATTCTGTTACTTCTTCTTCTTGGCTTACTACTAGGTACTGTTGAGCCAACATCTCTGGGAGTGTTATCCACACCCCTGTTGGCCCACATTGTATTTTGGCTCCTAACTTGCAGAGTACATCTCGTCCGAGAAGATTCGCTGGAGTATCTGGAGAATAAAGTAATGGAGCTTGGACTACTATTCCTTCTACAGTAATCCATTGTGGCTCGGTAAATCGTAGAGTCTGAGTTTTTCCTGAGAAGCCCACTGTTTTTATTGCTCTACGTGTGAGGGGAAGCTTTGAGCCTTCTTTTCCAATGCTTGTAAATGTTGCTCCTGTATCAATCAGGAATGGGGCCTGTACTTCATTTCCAATTCCCACCATAATTGTTGGTTCTTGCAAACCAATGAGGTGCAATGAGGTGGTACACTGCACCAGCTCCCCCTCTGGCTTCCCTAGGCCTCTTCACATTCCTCCTGGAGCTGGGCCCATTGGGCTCCCTCCAGGTGGGATTGGGGCCTGTCCTTGAAGTCCTGGGCCCATCCATTGGCCTGCCCAGTTCCCAGCCCCTTGTTGTGCTGTCACAGGTGTCTGTTGCATTCCGGGTTGTCCGGTTCCTTGTTGAAACATTGGAGCGGGCATTTGTGCCGGCATCTGTTGTCTCCCTTGGTTCCCCATGGCTCCTCCTGGTGCCCCGTACTGTAAGTAGGGACAGTCTCTCCTCAGGTGGCCTGGGTTATTACAATTCCTGCAACTTCCTCCTTGTCCTCCTGTTCCCCAGGCGGATCTTTGTGGAGGCTGTCTTCCTGGGCCTCCTCTCCCTCGACCTCTGCCTGGTCCCCAGCCACGCTGTTGAGGAACATACTGGGGATTCATGGGATAACTCATCGGGTATCCCATTGGGTATTGCATCATAGCTGGAGGCGGCGGCTGTGGCTGTGTCATCATTACTTGTGGTGCTCCTCTATTCTGAGGCGGTGCAGCCTGTACAGCAGCTGGAGCCACCATAACTGCTGCTTGCTTTGAAGTATATTCTTTATCTTCCTTCTTTTTCTTCTCATGGTTCTCTTGTTTATTCCTTGCCAGCTCTCCCAGCTGTGCTTTATGGAGCTGCACCATTAGATCTTCTGCAGCCTTCTTCGCTTCCCTTTTTCTTTTTCTGTGTAGCTCTGTGTGATGTATCACGTTGGCCTCGAACGTTGCCCATGGCATAGTATTCAGTCCTACTACTGTTTCCAGCTGGTCTTGTACTTCAACTGGGAGTGCCCTTTTCAACATGAGTTTGAACAGTGTCACACTTGCCGGTGTTTCGTCCCATGAAGATCCCATTTCCTCTCTCCAAGATTCCTGGAGCCTCAGAATAAACTGGGCCACTCCGTCCTCTTCTTCCAGCTTTATCTTCTCCACCTTCCCTGGGTCTGCTTTTGTTGGGTATGCGTCCCTTAACTGATTCCACAGGAGGTTCCTGTACGGATTGAGAGTCATTCTGTCTGCTCTCGAATCCTCCGCTTCCTTCTTTAGTCCTGCGAGATCGAATATTTCAGTCATTTTCGCTTTCCCCACTGTTTGACACAGGATTGCTTTGAGGTCTCCCACGGCCAAGTTTTGTCCCATTATTTGCTCTTCGAACTTTGTGATCCATCTCTGTGCTCCTTCACACACATTAGGCAGTCTCTTTATTAGTCCAGTCATATCCATGAATGACCATGGTACGTAATGCACATCTCTTCCTTTAACTATCAGGGGGCACTGCAACACTCCATCTGGTTCTGAGAGTTCATCCGTTCTGCCTACTGTCGTTCTTGGCGGATCAGATTCACCTAGTTCCTCCTCCTCTTCTTCTTCGGAGCCCACGAGGTGGTCCTTGTTTTCTTCCTCATCTCTGTATCGATTCTGATTTTGCGATCGTGTGGTCATGTGACGCTGCCCTTGTACCTATTCCCACTTCATTTTGTCTCTCTTTTTCCTCATAAAGGGGCCGGCTCCTTTTCCTTGGCCTATGCCTCTTATGACTTTGTTCAGCTTATCATCTTGGTCCGTCACCCTCCTCTCCAGACTTTTGCACATGGCCCGTGTAGCTTCTCCCCTTTCATATTGTTGGTTTCGCAGTCGTTGTTCAACACGCTTCTTTTCCTCTTTCAGTTCTTCTCTTAGCTCTTCCACCCTCAAGCTTATTTGAGTTCTCAGCTCATTTGCTGTTTCTTCTGCTGCCTGGCTGCGCTCCAGGGCTTCTTCGAGTGCTCTGTCTTGTCTTCTTCCAAGATGCAAGCCTTCTGCGTCTAGAGGGGTTAACTGCACTTCTCCTTCCAGTCTTACTTTCACTTTTCTTGCACCGTACTGGTGTTCTTCCTCTTCTGGGGCTGTCCTTGAGGTTTCTTCTCCGTTTTTTATTATGTCCATCAAGACGATCGTTCGCCGGCTGCTTTGTTTTCTCGCCCTTTCATCCATTGTCTCCCCTTCCTTTTGGTGTTGGTGGTCTTCCACAAGGGCTTTCCGTGAGCGTTCGTCTATCTGTGTAAGGGAGCCATGTAGTTCCTCCATGTTTTTTAGCATGTTCACCTGTTCCCACCCTTCCTCACTCAGCCAGGCCGGGTTGTCTGTTCCTTTCCTAGGGATTTTCCCACCTTTTAGGGCTGGGGTACTACTGTGCGGCCGCGGGCGCGATTGGTGAGGGTACTCCTCCATCCATTGCGTATTGTATTGCTCTGGGTCATTCTCCCAACACAGATGGTCAAACCGATACTCCCCTTTTCTTCCTTCAGCCTCTGCTCGTGGGCGCTCTGGGCTTTTGGGTTGTCTATCCTTTCGTCTTTCCTCTTTCTCTTCCTCATGCTGTTCGCTCTCCCCTGAGGAGTAGGCATATGATTCTTCGCTTCTTCCCTCAATTTCTCTTTCTCCTGTTGACATTTGTCTTATGATTCCTTTAACTTGTCCTCCAGTTATCTCCAGTTCTATTTCTTGTCCATCATTTCCTGTTGGTAGCACTGGGTATATACCGTGATACCTGGGTTTGTATTGTTCATTGTAGGGTGGGGGTTGGAGCTGCTCCACACATTCACCTGATGGTGGGGCTGTTGCCTCCTCTTTCTTTTGTTCCCTCATCAACATTCTCTCTTTCTCCTGCTCTCCTTTCAGCTTCTCTGCTCTTCTTCTTTTTCCTTCCTGCTCAAATCAGTCCACTATCTCCCATTTCCTCATTGTCTTCTCTTTGTTTTCTTTCTTCATCTCCCCCAACACTCTACTCGTTCTTTCATCTTTTTACACCTTCCTTCGTCAAATGTCCCTCCTTCTGGCCATTGCTGCTCTCCCTTTGTCCGGTCTTGCCACTTCTTCATGTACTTTTTGATTTCCTTCTCAGCATCCTTGTGCTTTATTATTATGATTGCAGCTGGAGTGAACAAGCCTTTTTCCTTCTCCACCATGCACCCCTGTCTTGCCCTTGCTGCACGTGGTTGTGGGGTCACTTGTTGCCCACTTTAGCTGGACGTTTATTCTTTTTGCTGTTAGTCGCGGTCGTACTGGATTTTTCCTAGTTCAGGTCACAAGCGGATTTATGTTATCTAAGAGGATAGATATTGCAAACCCTCTCTCCCACTGCACCAGACGTTTCTCTACTGACACCAGTGCCGTCAATCCTGAGCAATTAGTTAATCTGACGTGGACGTTCCTCAAATAACTCTACCACCCGTTCGTCGTCTTCATCAACTGCCTCTGTTAAAACTCACACAGCGGTATTTCTGCTTGTTGGTTACCCGGGGTGTCTACTAGGGCTCTCAATACTGGGCTTAACAGCCGAGGCTTCCAGATCGCTTTTATTCTTTCACGCCAATCGTTATACGGAAAAAGAGTTTCTAATGTTTTCAACCCGTCAAATCTTGTTAGGGATCACAACTTAGTTGCTATCTGCAAGTCAGACTGGTGCCTTTCTACACCGTTCCTTTCTTTATACACTCGTTCGTCCCGGAAGTGTGTCCTTACCCCTCTAGTTTCTATCTCCAAATCTGTTTCTCCCTCGAAGTCCGAGTCTGAACCTAATTCTTCAACACACCTTAAATCTATATCTCCCGTTCACTAATATAATTTTCAGCGTGCCACCTGGTCCCTTATGTGTCTTGTTCTGTCTGTTGTGTTGTATTGTGTTACTTACCTCGCTCCAACTTATCTCATAAGTCCCATAAAGCACTTAAGTGCCCACAATCCGACGCCTAAATCCCACTCAATTTGTCCACACACTATTCCTACAGCAATAATTACTTCTAGGACAACTAGCAATTCTTCCTCCATTCAGGTTGTGGGATTAACAATACTTCGCCACCACTTTCACCACTCCAAATAGGATTTCCGTCACTCGACTCAGCAACTTACATATACACAACAACAATTTCACACACATATATCCTTTCCCGTATACTATTTACCGCATACTATTCACCGGGGGCCCCCCAGCCCTACCAAGCAGACCTGTCTCACCCGACAGCGGTATCTAGGGACTAACTTTTTCCACACCTGCCCGTGCAGCCACGGTGCGTGAGTTTAATAGCACTCACACCCCGCCGGTATCCCCAGGAATTTTATTTCAAGATCTTCTCTTAACCAGGCCTATTCACAACACTCTATATCTGTTGTACATGACACTATTCACTCATGAGACTTCCTTGCACACGCACACAATCATCAATCACATCAATCACCACCCCTCCCCTGTCAGGCCACAGACACACTATACACAGACTTTTGAATATAACAGGCATCTGCTTACCTTTATTATGGCCGGCCTCTGTAGCCCTTCTGAAAGAGTGGTCCCAGTTCCGGGTGCAGGTCACGCTGTCCCTTTATCGAGCCCCACGTTGGGCGCCAATAAATATGTCGGAACTTAGAGCCCGCCTCCAAGCTGACATATCACAAGGGTGATTATACTTATAACTATAACTGTTTTGTCATCTACTTTAGCCAAATCCTTCTGAATACACTATAATTAATATTGATGAAATAGTGAGAAAACTCCTCAGACCTGGATGAGAATGAGCAAAAACTTCTTTATTGCAGTCAGTCAATCATCCATTCCATTGAACTCAAGGCAAACAAAAATCACTAAGTCAAACAGAACAAATGAAAAACCCAAAAGAGCATTCACAGGTAACCAAAAATAACTCCTTTGCAAAACAAAGTATCAAAAGAATAAAAGAGCTGCAGCATCAAGAGATGGCCTAGCCGTCCAAACGAGCTACTCTCCTCACGAAAAGAACTGCCCTTTTCCAGTGAAATTTCCCCTCAATTTATACCCTGGCGCCTCTAGGCGCCTCCTCTCTTAATCTGCATACTCTCCGGCAATTTCCCATTATTTCTCAAAGTTGTTTTCTGAAGCCCCACCTGGTCATTTACATGCTTCTTCTGAAATCCCCTTATTTCCCCGAAATTACCTCATACGCCTCCTCAGTGACCTAATATCCTGTTTTTTGAATTCCCCTTATTTCCCAGAATCATCAGCTGATGCTTACTCATATGCCCATGTATGGGTTTTCCTCTTTTCTTAATTTCCTATTATTTTCGGCCTTTTACGTCACTGTTATTAAAAAATATGCTCAAGAGAGCTCTGCTTCCTAGTTGGTATCACATTTGTCGTTCAGCCTTTCACGACGGAGGCTTCGTGGATTACTCCTCTGTTTCAGCTATAATGAGTAAGTTTTTTCTCATTTCTCTCATTATTATTTTACTTTACTGATTATATGTTAACGATTATATGTTAGTTTTATGAGATTAACTTTGTCATAAGTTCTTACTTCTACTTGGTTATATTATATTGTTACTGTTGCTAAGCTTTACTGCTATAATGTTACTTTGTATGTTATATTAGAGTCCTTAATGTTGACTCTTTTAAGCTTTGCTGACCTTTTGAACTTTACTATGATCTCAGTCTGGCCTTCAGACTGGGCTTGTTTATTGCATATTTTAAGCTTTAGTTCCTCTATTTCTAGTTCCTCTATTTCTATTGACGGCTACTCCCTTTTCCCCTTAGGTTCTCAACCTCAGGGTCAGCCAATTCGTCCTGGTCACACCATCTGGATTTCTCGGTCTGCTCCCTACAGGAGGCCAGGTTCCGCTGAAGCGTTAACCACTTTCAGTCACTATCACCTGAGTCATCTGTCTCATGAGCTTTGCTCCTTCCTGGAACGACTGTGTTCCCCTACACTCCCTGAGCAACCTCTCACGCCTTTTCACATTGTGCAAACGCCTATGACTCGGTCTTTCTCGACTCAGACACTCCTGCCTCCTGTCCTGGTGGACCAAAGGACACAAACAGATGGTTGTCCTCATGCTGAACCCTACTGCCCTAGGCTGACATCTCCTGCCTCCCCTCCTCATGTCTCATCTCCTCCTTTCGCCTATATACGCCCTCTCTCGCCTACTTGGGCCTCTTCCCCTTCTAATTCTGAGCCTGGTTCCCCAGGCTTTGTCCCTTCTTCTCCCCCTCCTAGGCCTGGGTCTCCAGACTACACTCCTACTTCTCCCAGGCCTGATAGCTCTGGGTCTCACTATTATTATTAAGTTTATTTTGTAATAAACTCCTTCTTTCCTTATTATACCTTCTGAGTCCTGTGTGTTTTATTTATGCATTAGTTATATATCACTTTCCTCTTATTATGACATCTGAGATCTATTCTCATGTATCTTATGATACCAATCATAATACTCTTAAAATATGATCCCTACTTCTTTGGGGCACTTCTATAATGTAAGATTTTGCACAACATCGATTTTTCACAACATCAGGAGCAATTTGATAAAAGAGATAAGATGGTGGGATTGTAGAAGGAAATGAGAAGGTTTTAGAAGAAATAAAAAAGTTCTATGAGGATTTGTTTACAGCAAGGGGTGTGGAGCAGAACGAAAAGAATAAATTGTTGAACTACCTTAAATCAAGGCTACGTGATGAAGATAAAAACCTGTTTGATGAGGAAATTAGTGAAGGTGAAATTGAGAGAGCAATTGAGCAACTAAACCAGAAGAAATCCCCAGGAGTAGATGGTTTAAGAAGTGAGTTTTATGTTTGTTTTAAAAGGAGTTTAACAAAAATCCTAAAGGAGCTTTTTAATGAGATTTTTGAAAAAAGAAGAAATAAATGAAAGAATGAGAACCGGATTAACAAAAATAATATATAAACTGTTGAAGTGTTTTTTTATTAACCGCATGGAGAGCAGGAAGTAACCAGGAAGTAACATAACAGCAGCGATACACTAGCTGGCATAGTACAACAGTGACACCTATGGGTAACTTACTATATTACAACACTCCCACTTAATTTACAATAGCATTAAGTCATGTTATAGTAAAGAACATATTACCTTTAACAAAAACAAAACAAAGAAAAATATTCAATAGTGTCAAGATACAATAAACTATACTAACACAAACTAATAATCTAATAATTTAATATCTTTTTCTTCTTTGTCCCTTTTTTGCCATGTTAACACTACACACAGTCTAGCCTCTTTAGAGTTAGACTAAATAGAATTAAATGAAACAAAGTCCTATCTCACTTCTAAGATACACAAACCTCTGTTTTACCAATGGCTTGGTCAAGATGTCTGCCTTCATGTTATGTGTAGGACAGTATTGCACTTGTATTTGTCCATTCTGCACACACTCACGAATGTAATGATAGGGAATGTCTATGTGCTTAGTTCTTGAATAATCAACTGGATTCTTTGCAATTGCAATGGCTCCTTGGTTGTCCTCCAGGATCAACACTGGCGTATCATCCATTCCAAGATCACTCAGTAGTCGTCTAAGCCAGACACATTCTTGAGATGCTTGGCTAAGTGCAACATACTCAGCTTCCGCTGTCGAAAGAGCAACTGTTGATTGTTTCTTGCTGAGCCAGCTCACAGCTCCTCCACTCAGTAGAAACACATTACCAGTTGATGAGCGATGATCGTCCTGACCTCCAGCCCAATCAGCATCTGAGAATCCGATCAAGGTTCCAGATTCTGACTGCTCATACTTGAGAGCCAGTTCTGTTGTACCCTTCAAGTACCGTAGTATCCTCTTCACAGCTGTCAGATGTGCAGTACTTGGATTTGAGTTGAACTTTGATAAAACACTCACTGCTTGTGCTATGTCAGGACGTGTTGCCATATCAGCATACAGTAAGGTACCTACCATAGACTGGTAGTTACTTGGGTTCACAGGCTTACTGACACTGTCGTTTTTTTTAACTTCTGATTTACATCAGCTGGGGTTGCAATGGGGTTAGCATCATTCATGCCATACTTTCGAAGAATTGCTTCAATGTAATGCTTCTGATGAAGAAACATACATTTCTTCTCCTTGTCTTGGATGACAGAGGTACCCAAGATATAGGAAAGTTCTCCCATGTCCTTCATCTTGTAGCGCTTCTTAAGAGCAAGTTTCAGCTCTTCCATACTTTCCATCGACTCTGTGATTAGTATCAGATCATCAAAATACACAGCTAATATCTCCAGCTCCTGTCGAGATCTTACAAACACACATGGGTCGGATGTACTCTGTTGAAGCCAATGTTCTTCATGAACTCTGTAAAGGTTTTGCTCTAGCAGCGAGGAGACTGCTTCAGCCCGTATATTGACTTCTTCAGTTTGCATACCAAACTTTCCTCTCCTGATTTGATGTATCCCTCTGGTTGTTCCATGTAGATTTCCTCATCCAGATGTCCATTCAGGAATGCAGTTACAGTACTACATCCATCTGATGTACATGTAGATTATTACTGAAAGACAGTAATGTACAAATTGAGTTAAATCTTACCACGGGTGAAAATGTCTCATCGTAGTCAACACCATACTTCTGTGAGCATCCTTTAGCATCGAGTCTGCACTTATATATTTCCACTCGTCCATTACTCTGATGCTTGACTTTGAACACCCATCTTAATCCTATAGCCTTCCGATCCTTTGGTAGCTCAACTAAATCCCATGTCTCATTTTCCAACAGTGATTCATATTCCAAATCAGCCGCATCCTGCCATTCCTTTGCGTTAGGACTCATCATTGCTTCTTTCATTGTACTTGGTTCTTCAACACAACAAACACCAGCATAATGATCAACCAGATCATCCAAATCTCTTGGGTGGTTTTCTGATTCTGCCGCCTTCTCTAGGAGTCTTATCGACAGTAACATCGACTGATGTTTTCTCGTCAGTTTTCACGTTAACTTCATTCTCCGATGAAGAAATGTCCACTTCTTGTTTCCAGTCAAAGTCTGACTCGTTGAAGATCACATCCCGACGAATTAGAATCCTTCTTTTTTTTTCGTCGAACAATCGGTAGCCCTTCGAATTGTTGGCATATCCCACGAAACGTTGCTTCACAGCTTTCTTGTCCAGTTTTCTTCTTTCTGCGTCTAGAACATGTGCATAAGCTACACAACCAAAACTTTCATGTGACTTACATTTGGCTGTTTATCATACCATCTCAGGTAGGGTATCTCTTGCTTCAAAACAGATGTGGGCAGCCTGTTCTGTATGTAAGCTGCAGTCACTACTGCCTCTGCCCAATACGTCTTTGGTAATTTAGCATGAGAGAGCATGGTTCTTGCTGCTTCAATTAAAGTGCGATTTTTTTCTTTCTGCCACACCATTTTGCTGAGGTGTGTGAGGCACCGTTGTTTCATGATGAATACCTCGAGCCTTCAAGTATTCTTGAAATTCTTTAGATGTGTATTCTCCACCATTGTCCGTTCTTAGTCTTGTCACTTTTTCTCCACACTCATTGGAGAATGTTTTCTCAAATTCCTTGAATTTGTTAACCCTCTGGGGTCTGACCATTTTGTGACACTGGCAGAGGTTCTGACATGCTCTTACATTTGGTCTTTTTTCAGTTACTTCAAATCATATTAATGGCTAATATCACATAACACTGTATTCAGCACAAACTGGGCTACAATATTATGTAAGTAAAATGTATGCACATGTTTGTATTTTTAAGTAAATGATGTTTATGCGTGGTTAGTAAAAAAAAAAAAAAGAAAAAGAAAAGTTGCTGAAATAAGGCCAAGAAACACATACTAAACATTTGTTCACAAACAATAAAGTTCTCTTCTCTTGTAGAGTTGAGAATTTGCTACAAAAAGATGTAAAAACCATTTTACCCACTCATTCACATGAAACAATACATAGATTTAATTTTTGTAAGACAGTTTTTGTTGTGTAAAGGCAATATGCGAGGGCGGGTCAATGGTTATGAATATTGATGATTCACACCTGAGGAGGCCCAACCCCCTAATGGCTTAGTCTGGATTGTGTTGACAAAAGAATGAGTGTGGGGAGACTCAAAGAGAAAATCTTTTGCTTGTAGTTTAATAAATAGTTTAATAGTGTACAATAAAGTACAAAAGACTTTTATATCTGTACTTGACAAAATAAGACTTTTATTTTACCAATGGTAAAAAAAAACATGAACAATACAATAGAGTCAAGAAGCTTTATTGTATGGAATGATTCTTTACAATATAAAAAATAAGATATAAATTTGTAAGCCATCACACACTGTGAATCTTTGAGAATGGAGTTTAAATGTCATCATGCCATTGCTCAAAACAGTTCCTATTTAACTGAACACACATTAGTCTCAGTTGCTTTGAGAACTGAAAGAGACCTACGGCGTGTGTAAGTAGCAGGTGATGGTAAAGGTAAAAGTGATGCAGACACATTCCTAAAAAAAAAAAAAAAAACATAATTAGTCTCATCGTGTATTTTCCAAAGTACTAAGCAACACATTAGTAATAATAATATATAACTAATATATACTAATATACAATATAACAGAAAAATGGGTACATGTGGACGTACTCTTTTTTGTTCCCAGTTACGTTGCTGCGTGCCCTCGTGCGAGTATCAGACGAAGGTGAACATGTTGCAGCCACATTCCTAAAAAAATTATCATAATTAGTATCATGTATTTGCAAAGTACAAAGCAACACACCAGTATTACTAATACTGAGAACATAAAAAAGGGTAAATGTGGCTTACACTGGATGAATGTCGCTCGCGTTGCTGCGCGCCCTCATGCGAGTATCAGACGAAGGTGAACATGTTGCAGCCACATTCCTAAAAAAATATCATAATTAGTATCATGTATTTTCAAAGTACAAAGCAACACAATTAATATAATGTATTTTCCACATCAGTAATACAAATATTCTGCACGCATAATAGAAAAAAATGGTTACATGTGGACGTACTCCTTATTGTTCTCGTTGCTGCGTGCCCCCGTGCGAGCATCAAACGAAGGTGAAAGTGTTGCAGCCGTTGCAGGTGAAGACAAGAGTGATGCAGCCACATTCCTACAAAAGTTTTTAATAATTAATATAATGTATTCTCCACAGTAACAAACTTATAAAGCAATAACTAAGGCACATAGCTGAGATAAAATAATTGGGTACAGAGATGCGCTGTATATGTTTGTTAATGGGCCATTAACGGACATATTTATGGCTAAACATTAACACATGATATATCTCCGGGCACATTTACAGCTCATCGACACCACATCGATACATTTACACCCGAAGAGATAGTCACGTAAACAAGATTGTTTGAGGCATAAACACTAGTCAAAATATATTCTAAATAGTGTATTAATTAATTAATGTAATGTGAATATTGTATATTCACATTACATTAATCAGCATACAGCTTAATAAGAACTAACATTTTAAGGTAAATAAAAGCTGCCAATTACGAGACGTTTCTATAAAGTCACTCTTTATATCTGCTTGCAAATAGTCTGTATACAATACAGTATATATAATTTTACATCACACAAGATTTCAACAAATGTAAGTAAAACTTACTTTTCAGAAATTATATCCTCAGCTGGATCAAGTCGCTCTTCAAAATACAAACGTTCGTCGTCGGAGTCCTGCTCTTCATATGAGGAAACGGTGAACTCTTCCTCGCTGTCCAGGAGCATCTGTAGAGCTTCCTCAGCTGTAAAGCGTTTCATCTTCCCAGCGCGTCGATAAGTGAATGAATCTGTTAAAACTTTGTGCTTCTTATAGCATTGTTTGGGGGCGTTGATCTTATTTGCATAGCCCGCTCAGGTAATTTTCATATGAATGGCATGCACGGCGGTAGGTGGGATCACATTAGTGGTAATGAGGTCGAGCCAGAAAAACTGTACCTCTCTTTACTTACATACAGATTACACAAAAAGACAATATTTGCTTTCGATTTTAATTATTCATTCATTCATTCATTTTCTACCGCTTATCCGAACTACCTCGGGTCACGGGGAGCCTGTGCCTATCTCAGGCGTCATTGGGCATCAAGGCAGGATACACCCTGGACGGAGTGCCAACCCATCGCAGGGCACACGCAATGTGCCCTGCTATCTCATTCACTCACGCAATCACACACTAGGGACAATTTTCCAGAGATGCCAATCAACCTACCATGCATGTCACAACATGCTTTGGACCGGGGGAGGAAACCCCCGAGGCACGGGGAGAACATGCAAACTCCACACACACAAGGTGGAGGCGGGAATCGAACCCCGACCCTGGAGGGGTGAGGCGAACATGCTAACCACTAAGCCACCGTGCCCCCCGATTTTAATTACCTCCTTTAAAAGTAGGCATTTCAGGCTTTCATTAGACATATGTATCATGTTCGTGTGATACGTATTGGTGGAGTTATCAGTTCATGTTTGTAACGTGTTTCAGGAAGAAGGGCAAGTTCACAGAGATGTCTGAATGCACAAACTGGTTATTTTCTTTATTTGCCAAAAGCACAGCGTTTTGTTGTTAATATGAAGGCCCTCAAATAAAAGTAGACACTTCACAGTTTCGAATGATGTATTACATGTATGTGTATGACTATGAATGACAGAGTATTTTAAGTGGACTTCACGTTGAAGAGGAAAAAATGCGCCAAAGACGCGCCGGCGCGTCGTTCGACCGCAGAGGGTTAAGCACTTCACTCTTCTGCCTAATAAAGTATACTTTGCAACATCTAGAATAGTCATCGATAAAAGTGACAAAATACTTTGACCCACCAATAGACTCAGTCTGCATGGGACCACAGACATCACTATGAACCAACTGGAATTTGCGTTTGGAACGGATTTCTCCCACTGGCTTGTGAGGCTTTCTAGACAGCTTGCCTTCAAAGCAGGCTTCACAGAAGAGAACTTCTTTCTCTGCAGAAAAGTCCATTCCATTCACCAAATTTTTAAGTTCCTATAATTTGGTGTTGTGACCCAGTCGCTGGTGCCATACGCTGGCTGTTACTAATTCACTTGACGTACAATGACAGTCGGGCAAATTTCCCTCGACATCCAGCTGATACAGCCCATCAGATCTTTGTGTTCCCATTCCTCGAAGATCTCCATTTTTATTACGGATGTAACAGCGAGATTTTTTGAACTGCACCGTATTTCCTCTTCTAACAGCAGCTCCCACTGAGAAAAGATTCCCGGATAGCACATGTCCCGGATAGAACATACAGCACATCAAACGTTGTGACATTTTTGACATCATCGACTTTGAATGTCATTCTCAGCTTAACATTACCAAGTCCGAGGGCATCAACCACTCTGCCATCACCGAGTTTCACTGACTGTGGTTTTGGAAATTGCTGATAGTTTTGGAGAATTTCTTCATGACACGTCATATGCTTTGATGCTCCAGAGTCGATCAACCACTCGACCTGTTGTGTCACTTTATCCTGGTTAGTCTCTTTAGAGATAAAAGCACTCTCAGACGAATCTTCTGAATGTTCAGATGTTACGTTTTTTGCTTTGTGGATTTTATTCCTTTTTGTTTTACTTGGACAATCACGCTTGATATGTCCCTCTTTCCCACAAGTTGGATCTATCAGTTCTCACCGTCTTGGAGTTGGACTGCATATCACTGCCAATCTGCGGTGACATCGCTGACGCACCACCGGATGCAGCACCGCCATAGTTACCATCAGCAGACATTCGCTTTTGTTCTTCATTTATTAATGCTTGCTGAACAAACTGTAGCGTTAAATTGTCCAACTTAGTTTCCAGAGCAGTGACAATTGTAGCATAGCTTGATGGCAAACTACCCAGCAGTGTTACAATCTGATTCTCCTCTTCAATCACAGCACCTATCACTCCTAGCTGGTCAGTTAGTTCTTTCATTCGTTTCAAATGTTCAGTTGTGCTTTCTCCTTCCGTCATTTCACATCTGAAGTACTTTTTCTTTAGAAACAGCTTATTCGCAAGAGTGTCTCTCTCAAAATGTCCTTTTAACATATCCCACGCTTCTTTAGGTGTTTTTTAGCTTGTTATCAGATATAACTGGGGTGTACTCACATTTAGCACCAACACAGAAAACGCCTTTTCTTTTCGTTTTTCGAATTCTGCTCTTGTCTGTGCATTTGCTTCATCTGACACGTTTTCAGTCTCAGTCACAATGCCCCATATTCCTTTTGCTTTCATCAAATGTTCCATTTGAAATTTCCAAGTTGCCCAGTTCTCTGGCCCGCTCAGCTTCAATAAACAGTCTATCCTCCATTGTGAATTCCACAAGACTGTTTATATCACACAAAATCCGTGTAAAAGCAACCTTTTTTAGCGAAGATCTGGGCCGATAACCTGTTGAAGTTTACGCATGTTTTTTATTAACCGCATGGAGAGCAGGAAGTAACCAGGAAGTAACATAACAGCAGCGATACACTAGATGGCATAGTACAACAGTGACACCTATTGGTAAATTACTATATTACAACATAAACAAAGAGGGGGAAAAAGTAGATGTTAAAACTACAGGTCTATCACAATGCTGAACACGGATCTTAAGATTTTAGCAAAGGTTTTAGCGAACAGATTAAAAGAAGTCATACCAAGCATAATTAAATCCAATCAAGCGTACGGAGTTAAAGGAAGAGACATAGCATAAGAGATATGATGTGGTATATTCAAGAAACAAATAAATATGGTTATGTCATAAGTCTCGATTTTGAAAAAGCATTTGATAGAGTGGAACATGAATATTTATTCGATATTTTAAAGCCATTTGGGTTTGGAAAGAATTTTATTAAATGGGTTCGAATTCTATATAAGGGAGCTTTAACAAGGATAAAATGTAATGGGTTTTTAACAGATTGTTTTAAAATTACAAGGTCAATCAGGCAGGGGTGTCCGTTTTCAGCGTCATTATACTCATTGGTACTCATTATACTCAAGGAACTGAGAGGAATAGAAATAGACAAAAGTAAAGCAGAAGGTAACATTTTTCAATATGCAGATGATACGACTGTAATTGTAGAAGGGAAAGAAAGTGTCAAACGTTATGAAGATTATAAAAGAATACTGTAAAGGTTCGGGAAGTAAATTAAATGAGGACAAAACGAGAAAATTAAAATTAAATGAGGACAAAATACATGAGGTTTGGGAAGGCATTGACTTTGAAGAATGATTTTAACTTTAAAGAAGTAGAAGAAATGAAAATTCTAGGGATTGTGATTGGTCAAAACAAGAAGAAAGTAAGAGATGAAATGTGGGAGGAGCTAGTAACAGGAATTGAAAGGAGACTAAACTTTCAGAAACAAAGAGCACTGAACTTGAAAGGAAAGGTTTTAATTTTAAATGTTTTAATGGTGTCTAAGCTTTGGGATGTTTTATATGTATATGATATGCCTATCTGGACAGAAAAGAGGCTGAAGAAATGCTTTCTTGACTTTTTATGGGAGGGTAAACCAGCAAGAATAGCTTACAACACGATCTTAGGGGTGGCGGAGAAGGTGGGCTTAGGGTTAATGGACGTGGAACAGAGGAAAATGAGTCTAAGAGTAGTCAAGAAATATATACATATACATATAATATACATATAACTAAAGGATAAATATAAAATAATCAAAGATGCAATACCAACAGAGTGGATATGGAAAATAGATAACATGGAAGCAGAAAAAGAATAGACGAACATTTATCTGAAACTAGAAGAAAAATTGTATGATTTTAAAAGCTGTACAGTGAAAATGTTTTATGAAATTTTTAGGGAAGAAGTTTTTAAGTAACCAAATACAAATGAGTACTGGGTGAAAACTTTTGAAGGATTAAAAAGGGAAGTTATATGGAGAATCATGAAAGGGAAGTGTGTGGAAGTGAAACCGGAGAGTTTTGAATATTTTATAAGGCATAAAGCAGTTTTTACAGATGTACTTTTAACCAAGATAGAAATGGAACAAAGTCCAATGTGTAAAGTGTGTCAGGAAAGGGAGGAAGAGTTTTACATCTGTTTTTACATTGTAAAGAATTGGAAAGGTTTTTTAAAAATGTAAAATTCTAATCAAAGATATGAGTGGGGATTGGAATGATGTGGAATGGAATAGAATGGTAATGTTAGGGAAAGACAAAAAGAGTAAAAACAAAAGGTTTGTAAATTTAAGTATGATGTTAATGAAAAGTGTAATATGGGAGAGAAGAATTGTAGCCAAAAGAGAGGGTATTGTTTTAGATTTGTGGAGACATTTTAAAAAGAAACAGAATCGTATATGAGAAAGTTGTATGTGCATTTTAACAGTGAAAATAAGATGGAAAACTTTTATGATGTTTTACACCAAGTGTTTGCTGTGTTTTAAAAAGGTTTGGATGGACTCTGCCAGGGAACGAATTAATGTGTAAATGTAAATACATGTACTTTTGTGATTGATGTTTAAATGTTAAAAAAAAAAAAAAAAAGAAGGCCCAATCTCGTCTAATTTCGGAAGCTAAGCAGAGTTGGGCCTGGTTAGTACTTGGATAGGTGACTGCCTGGGAATACCAGGTGCTGTAATTAATAAATTGTTTGTTTTTTTCTTTTTTCTTTTTTTTTGTTGTTTTCTATCAAAACATTAGCTACAGGGTATGAATATTAAGATGTTGTTGTTAGAGAATTCAAATAGTAAAGTAAATGAATGCCTATGTCAAAAGCTTACAGCACCTGGTATTCCCAGGCAGTCGCCTATCCAAGTACTAACCAGGCCCGACTCTGCTTAGCTTCCAAGATCAGACGGGATCAGGTGTTCTCAGAGTGGAATGGCTGTAAGCAAGAGGAAAGTTGGAATGAAACCTATTAATAAATTGTTTGTTTTTTCTTTTTTTTTTTTGTTTTCTATCAAAACATTAGCTAAGCTGTGCTCAGCCTGCACAGTAAGCTCAGTACACCCAGTACTACTCACCCTGTCGGTCGGTACTGGGTCGGTTCCAGTGCACTTCAGCTGGTTTCTCCACAGGTTGCTCGGTGTTAGTTAGCGCAGCCGTTGCGCTAGCTGATTCCTCTCCTTCCGAGGCCGGAACAATCTCCCCAACCTCCCCTTCCACCTGAGAAGTGTGTTCTGGCTCAGCCCTGTCCTAGGTCAGACCACTGCTCTCACTCGATGTACTGTACACCTCCCCACCCCCAACCCTGCTGCCCGGGGACATGCACGCACCAGGTGTCCTGTTTTACTGCAGCCGAAGCACTTCATAGAGTTGGTTGATATGAAGATAACGTAATAGACACCGTCTCTTTTGTACATTAATGTGCACTCCAGCTCAGTGATGTTACTGTTCAGGATCATGTAAGTGAACCTTTTAAATGACGCCACATGCTTGGCCCGGTCAGATTTACTCCCGATAGAGATCATCTTTATGGGGGAGACGAGCTTGCCAAAGCGGGAGAGATTCCTCTCCAGAGTCTCATCTTTAATAAAGGGGGGACGTTAGACAGTGTCACTTTCTTAGAAGAGATTAAAAGGTGGAACACACGGGTAAGTGAGCCTCCAACTACAATCCCCTTCTGAGCCAGTAAGGTCGCATTTTCTACGGTGTTCACAAATAGAACCACCGCACTGTTTATTCGAGACGCCACCACTACATTCTTATCCCCAACCACGTCCCCAGCAGCCAAACAGCAGTCCTCCACACTAGCGGCGGTCGCTACTCTCACCCCGTGGTGCCGCATCAGTGTGTCGTACACCCAGGTGCCCTGGGCCGCCATGCACTCCAGCAACAAGCCGGTGCTGATGCCCAGAGATTTTTCTATATCCAAAGATCTTGGGGTACTCAGATGTTAAAAATCTAAATAAACAGTTTTTTAAGAAGAAAGGAAAAAAAATCTATCAAGCACGCTCACGCTCACACACTCCACACGATCCGCCCACACACTCCCAGCATGCACAGAGAGAGAGAGATTTTGATTTTAAAAAGACCTTTATTTTGATTGCTCAGGGCTTTTAACAATGACTGATAAAAGGTTAAATTTAGGTATATCAGGCTTCATCGGGCATCAAGGCGGGATACACCCTGGACAGAGTGCCAACCCATCACAGAACACACACACACACTCTCTCATTCACTCACACACACACACACCACAGACAATTTTCCAGAGATGCCAATCAACCTACCATGCATGTCTTTGGACCTGGGGAGGAAACCGGAGTACCTGGAGGAAACCCCCAAGGCACAGGGAGAACATGCACACACTCCACACACACAAGGCAGAGGCGGGAATCGAACCCCCAACCCTGGAGGTGTGAGGCGAACGTGCTAACCACTAAGCCACCATGCCCCCTGCTCAATTTAGGTTAATGCAGGGGAAAAAAAATAATAATAAAAATAAATAGATAAATAAAATAGATTTAAAAGTTATTTGTGTATAAAACAATAAAAAACAAAACGTGCATGATGTTCTTAAGACATGCACTGTGCAAAATGCAGTTCGTTATTAAAAAGAGAGCAGAGTGCATTTTTAATGCACCAGATTTTCTCAAACATCATTAAGTTTGCCGTTTTCTCGTAAAAGTGAAAGTCTAGAATCCTGGACTTCATCATTGTTTTTATCACCATTTTTGCATCATTGCAGCCTCTTTGTTCTCCTTTATTTTTTCGGCTGATGTAAATGCCCATCTTTGACTGACCCACAACAAAGTTTAAGAGCTATTCTGCTTGCCTTCTCTGAGTATATTTTACCCCAGGATAAGTTTGGACTGAGTAAGATTTGCTTAAAGCACTAAAAACAGTCTGCAAAAGGGTAAAAATGGGTTTTAGTCACTGTGTAAAAGTATGAAATATTGTCTCTCTCTGGAGACAGAAGGGACACTCGTGACTTGTTTCTGGACACAAGAGTGAGATAAAAGCTTTAACAGCAATGATTCAGTGCAGGATTCTCCATTGTAAATCTCCAGTTCTTTTAGTTAATAGTGGCTTGTAGAGTGTCCTCCACTGTGGTCGCTCTTCCTCCCTCAGCCCGAGGACAGGGCGCCACGTTGTGTCCACTCTACCATTAAGATTGTTCTTGTTAAAAACCTTAACACAGGCTTTATAAAACATTTTCACAGAGACCATGTAAAAATCCATAATTGTGACATTCTTACATTATAAAAAGTGACCAGTACTTCCCTCTAAGTCTGGAGACAGAGAAAGCTTAGGAGAAGGGTCCTCCACATCCGGCTGTTCAGTCCCCCCAAAGTTCTCCACTAGCATTCGTTGTTCCTCTAGTGAGAGAGCAGAGTTCCACCTCTGAAGTAGTTGTGCCATGATCCATAATGATCTTGATCCCAGCCAGGCAGCTACTCCACTGTTGTTCTTAAGCTCTGGTCCAGCCGGGTCCACCAGGTGTCCCAGAATGATGACACCAGATGCTAGTAGAGTCTGGGTGAGGGCACTGCCTGCAGTGTCCAGACGAGCTCCATAGATGATGGGCTCCTGAAGTAGCCAGTGTAGCGAGTTCGTGCCTGTGGCTCTCTCTGTCCTAAAAAGTCTCCACACTTTAAAAATATTGTGATAAAAAAACAGGTAGTCCCAAAGTGTTTTTTGAGGGTCCATTAAGAACAAGGGTTTGTCATTTCCCAGATCTCCAAAGGATTTTAAAATAGTACTGGTCACACATTTCCAACCTAAAGACATTAGACCGCATAGAAATCTCTGTAAAAACTGTAAACAAAAAGCAGCGTTTCTGCTCTGTAGGTGTGCTATGCCCTGCCCATCTTCATCTTTGGGTAAGTATAAGACTTTGGGGCACCCAGTGTAACTTCTCCTATAAACAGTCATTTGCAGTGTACTGTTGACATACTTGTTTGGTGTGTACCTTGCCCAGGTCCCACCACTGCTATAAGGATGTAAAGTTTTTTTTTTCCTTTTTAAAAATTTTTCCCAAAAAAAGTAAAAATGTCCGTAAAATGTTTGTCATGTAAAAGAGCTGTGTTAAAATGCCAGTATGCACTTTTTGGTTTAATACATTTTTAAAATGCTATGCAGGAAACCAAACTGTGGTCTAAGAGACCAACAGGGCTGATATAACAACTCTTTAAAATGTTTAAATGATGTTTAAAAACTGTAGGGCTCTTTGAGATATGGGACACCGAAGAAGAGACACAGAGACTGTATTAAAGAAAACAATGGGGTGGTATTTATTTTCTTCTCAGCTTAATGCAGCAAAAAGTCAGAAAAGGAGAAAAAGTAAATAGTTCATTCCTTTTAGGGCCTGTACGGGTGTTTGGGCAGAAGTCCAGGCTCCAAACCTAGGCAGCAGGAGGGGGTCGGCAGTGTAAAGGTGAAGCAGTCCTCTCCAGGAGCGTAAAGAAGGCTCAGCCGGCAATTTCGGCTGAGCCTGGAGTTTCGGCCGCCCCACCATGCTCTCACTCTCTGCAGCGCTAGCCATGGTTCTGAAGTTTGCCAGCTGAACCACCGCCTTTTATACTCTCCCGCTTCTTGCCTGCCGATGCAGCGGGCGAAGAGCGTTTTTTTTCTCTATGAATTTGCAGCGGTGCATGTGTTGCCATCACAAAACGTAAAGCCTGTCCAACCTCGCCAGCGACATAAAATTGTTGCGGGTATGCTCCCATGTGCACTTCTCTGTGAGCCATGAAATGACCGCCATGTGTCACTTAAACCATACTTTTTGATTATCTGGCTGAGACGTGTACGGGAAGGCATGTTCTATGTAAAAATATAATGTAATGTAAAAACGATATAATGCGATAGAATTCTAGCTCCCTTTAAATAATGCCTTTTGCAGCATCATTGTTATTGTTTACTGTCATGTTGTTTAGCTTAAAGTAGTGTTTTTTATCACTACGGAGTATTTAGTTTAGC